>NW_009730977.1:84740-133034 GCF_000703405.1 Apaloderma vittatum
ATTCATGTTGCCCTGATTATAAAACCTGATAATTTCTGGCAGAAGCAGAAAACAAACTTTGGCAGTTCCAAGTTCATCTTTGAGGTGAGAGACACAAGATGTACAGTAAAGCATTATCTCTAGTAAGAATTTTTCTTCAGGTAAAAAATATATCCTAAGCTCTGTGATTGAGAGAAAAAAAGACATCTGAGGACTCTTCGCAGGAGTGGGTAGGTGCCCTGGCATCAAGGGTTGTGGCGTGGGATCCATGTTTCATCTCAGAGTCACAAACATAGTTCCGTTGGGTGAGGGGTTTTTGTGGTATTTGGTGGTGTTTCTTTCAGTCTTTCCGTTTTTTCTTTTAGGAAAAACAAAACAAAACTAAACATCGAGTCAGTCAATATACTAAAGACAATATACTAACGATTCTCTAGATGTTAACATTTGTTACATTTGTTAACGTTTGTTAGTTTGTTAGGAGACTTCTAACGAGCTTCACGTAGTGGCTTTTTTTCATAATAGGCTTTTGTACTAAATTTATCTATATATTGTCACAACTTTAATTGGGTTTTACAATTCAGGAGTAACATTAATGACTCATGTTAATGGTAAGGTGCTTCAAGCAGGTTCTTTGAGAAGTAATAAATATATAACAACTGCATAATGAAAGGGTATTTTACTAACTTTGTCACTGGTGAAGACAAGCCAGCTGTATTCACTTATTGCACTTTAGTTTTCTGTGAATTTCAGTGTCTTGCCCAAAGAGAAGCAAAGCCCAGGCACTTAAAGTGAGCATACATCAATCAGGCCCAGACATGAGTTAGTCATGTGTTGAGTTTTATTAATTTGCTGAGAAACAGTTCTATCATTGGCTATCTTACTTACCAAAACGTTAATTTCAGAGAGACACTCAGATTTTGCATCCCTGGAACTCAGAAAAAGATTTGGCTATTGTTCTTACTAGTGACTGCAATGGAAGACTATATTTAAGTACATATTTAAGAGCGATTGAAGTCAGTGTTATATAAATGAATATGTCCTTATTTTCAATACCTTCTTAAAAGATGGGTGGTAAGCATTAACAAACTTTTACACTATTATCACAGTTTAAGGATTTGTATATATTTTCCTTTGTCTCCCAGAAAGCAGTCAGCTCATAGATTTTGCTTTGTTTAAATGGGTTTTTACCATCCTTGGCTGCCTATGAAGACTCAGCCCTCAAAATAGCTTCCACTACACACCCTCTACACACCTTTGAAAGTAGGTCCACTGTACTGTAGACCCCCTGCAATATACACACCACAATCCAGGATCTTCTATTTTAAAGGAGACTGGAGAGAGTCCAAGGAGAGCTATGAGGTGATTAAGGGACTTGATAATTTCTCCTGTGAAGACAGACTGAAAGAACTGGGGCTGTTTAGTCTTGAAAAGAGAAAGCTGAGAGCGGACCTTAGTGTATACAAATGTCTGAGGAGTGGATGTCAAGAGGCAGGTGCCAGTCTCTTTTTGTTGGGTCCCAGTAATAGGACAAGGAATAATGAGTATAAGCTAGAACGTAGGAAGATCCACCTCAACATGAGAAGAAACTTCTTTACCGTGAGGGTGACAGAGCCCTGGCACAGGCTGCCCAGAGAGGCTGTGGAGTCTCCTTCTCTGGAGACTTTCAAAACCTGCCTGGGTGCGTTCCTTTGTGCCTGTCCTAGGGGATCCTGCTCTGGCAGGGGGGTTGGACTATATGATCTCTAGAGGTGCCTTCCAACCCTGAACATTCTATGATTCTGTGATTTCCCACAGCTATGATCAAACACGAGGTCCTTGGCAGGAACAGCCTGCAGTGGAAGGCAATGGAAGTCTCTGTTGAATTACCCCACCTACTAACTCAGCAGTAACCAGTCTCAGTTTTAAGGCCAGATTCTGCTTTTAAGCTTAATGGAAGCATTATTCATGTGCCAGGGCAGCATATGACCCTTAGTGGAGACTAATGATCTGGATTTTGTGTTGTGAGACTCTGGCAGAATGATTCTGTGCCACAGGCTGGAGAGTGAAGCATGCCCACAGATCATCCCACAAAGAAAAGGGAAGAAAAAAAGAGTTTGGCTGATGTGGACTCCAAAGCTTCCTGTCACTTTGAGGAATGGGCCAGGCAGTTTAGCATTACTTCAGAGGTGCCTTCAAGATGATTTTCTTTTGTCTGCCGAAAGGGTTTAAATGTTGGGCAGCGCTTTTAAAGTGATTGCTAAAAAAAAAGGAGTGATGCCTGAGAGGCAGTTACTTTATCTTAACACCTACCTGCCTAACTAAGGTTGTTTTCAAGGGAGTTTCAAGAACTCTGTCAAGGGTTAGCTGAAAAGTAAATCCACTGAACAGAATTGGTTCTGTTTAGCTCAGACCAGGACAACTCCTTAAAGAAACAAATCTGAATAAAGAAATTTGCTGCAGAGTTCGTGAAATGAAAAGCCTTTATGCTCTATCATGTCAAATTCTGTTCATAACAGCAGTGCTGTTATTAGCTTGATATACTGCAGCACCAGGGCCCAGGTACTAGCCATGAAAGGAAGTCTTTTATTGACAGACGATTAAATCTGAGTTGAATTTTCTTCAAGGGGTCAGGTTAAAAAATTTTAAATCCCTCTGAAGGTCCATACTTACCTTCCCATTGTTTGCTGGTTTTTCTCTCTGTCCTCCCCTTTCCCCAAAGCAAGGAACATTGCAAACAAATTTTAAAATTATCTTTCTGCTGAGCATAAATTCAGTACGATCCTAATTTTAATACGTTGCAGAATGCCTGATATTTTTAGTGGATACAAATTGGAAGAAAAACCTGTTATTAACTTTAAACCAGTGGGCAGCCTGGTATTTTGGATGTAATTCAGGATAATGGACAGGACTTGAGCTATTTTTTCTTTGTAGATGACTTTTACAAGATTGTTCTGATTGTTGGGTGCCTCTAGTTCTGACTCTGACATTCTGTAGAGGCCTGATCTTTAGGGTATAGATGTGCAGTCGCTCATGAACATCACAAGCCTTTAAGGGCTGCCAACTTGGGTGTTAACATGATAGCACTGAAAATCCCTACTAACATGTGAAACCCTATGCTCATATTTCAGAAAAAAAAAAGTCTAAAATAAGTTGGAACAGCCATTAGTTGTTGCATCCTTAAACTGTAATCTGCTTTCCAGGCACCCAGTGCATTTCTCTGTCACTGATTACTGAGTCTGAATGAATTAAAACCATCTCTCATCGATTGTGTATGATTCATGAGCAGTACTTTCTATTAGCAATAAATTCTAAGTGTTAATACTCCAATGACATTTCACTTCTACATTGATTTTGGGTTAATTACATTAGAAATTACTAATATCAAAGAGCTCTGCCTGTGGCAAAATTCAGCCGGAATAATCTGGAAGAAAAAAACCAAGCATATTCTTTGTTTTGGCAGGTCATAATACCTGCTTCAGTTCATACACTTAAAACATTTGCTGCTGTATATTCACTGGCCTGAGTGTAACACAAGTAGCAGATTCCTTGTGATACCATACACCAGTTTAGTGAACAGTCATGTCCAGGTATCCAACAGCTGCAGAAAGAAGTCTTCAGCATCCAACTGGGTTAAAGCAATCTACGGCAGAAGCATTCTCATGATATGTTTTTTGATAGGCCAGCTGAAAAAGATAGCCATTGTTTCAGTAAATACCATGTCTTTTAATACATTAATAAATAGATGCCATTAATAGAAAAGTTTTCAATCCAATTAATTCATCAAAATTAAACATAGTCCTCAGCATCTTTTACAGTGTTCTTGCAATTATGTATTGATGAGGAAAATCATCCCTTCATGCTATTTATGGATTGCACTGTTATTTCTGATTAGACAGTCACTTATTCAAATGCTGTCCTTCTCTCTTCCTTAGACAAGTATGGTATCTGTTGAAGGCCTGGCAAAACTCGTAGATCCTTCTCAACTGACGGATGAATTTGAAGGATCCTTGGATTACAACCATGACGAATGGATAGAATTGCGTGTCTCCTTGGAAGAGTTTTTCAACAGTGCTATCCATTTATTATCAAGGCTGGAGGATCTCCAGGAAATGTTGGCGAGGAAGGAGTTTCCAGTTGATGTTGAGGGCTCAAGAAGGTTGATTGATGAGCACACACAGCTTAAGAAAAAAGTTATTAAAGCTCCTGTGGAAGAACTTGATCGTGAGGGTCAGAGGCTATTACAATGCATAAGATGCAGTGATGGTTTTTCTGGTAGGAACTGCATTCCTGGAAGTGCAGATTTTCAAAGTCTTGTGCCAAAGATCACCAGCCTTTTGGACAAGCTGCATTCTACCCGGCAGCATTTGCATCAAATGTGGCACGTCCGCAAGTTGAAACTGGACCAGTGCTTTCAACTCCGGCTTTTTGAGCAAGATGCCGAGAAGGTAGGAGATAATCTGTTCCTTTCATACTTTAACCAAGACTTTATCTCAAGGATACCATGACCATATTTTCTATTATTAGCAATATGAGGTATTCATCACAGGTGTAAAGCTCATGTTGCCAGTACATGTATTCAATGTGACTCGTAAACCAAATTCACAAACTGGTTGTTGGATGTAGCAGGAATAATGATATCCAAGAATAACTTGTCTGTGTCACTTTTGATGAAAGTTAATCTATTTTTTTGTGTCACAATGGGTACATCTGGTAGATGTTAGCACAAGAATCAGGCTTTTTTTTCCCAAGTTTCTTTTACTAAGATTATGAATTTGTTTATCTACATGTCACAGCACCTAAAGAATGTTTTCTAGAGTTTGATTCGTTATGATTTCTGTTTGCGCTTCTTGCAAGTTTGTGTGAAATTTGAGTTTAAATCCTCCTACTTGTTATCTCAAACAACATTTTCAGTTTCCCTTTCCTAGGAAATTGCCACAGGATTTGCAACTGGTAAAGTCTTTAGTAATGGCTTTGTACCAAGGACATGGCCACTTAGTTCCTGCAGTATGAGATCTGAGACTGTCTTTAGATTAAACATATAAACAGACCAAGACAAAGTATTCTGGAACAAGAGCAGCATGCAAAACTCAGTGTGGCTGGTTTGCGTTAAAAAGCCCATAAGGATGGCATTTGAATTCACACCTGACACTGAGTCAGTGGCCAAGATTACTGTGTACCAGCACAAGAGTTTGTCTGAGAAACTTTTAACATTAAATTATTCCATAGAGATTGCATTGCAACTTTATACTTCTTAGATGTTTGAAATGTAGCAGTGAGCTTGAAAAGCACATAGGGTGCCTCGAAATGAAATACGGTCTACAAAACTATTTAGAGCAGCAGAAGCACGGTTGAGTAACATGGCTTTAGAAAGCTGTAGTTTCGTAGATGTGCAGTATCACTGTGGAGTTACATCCCCATTCCTTTCCTCTTCAGAAGATACTTACTTCAGGAACCTGTAGCAGATAGGGAAGTCCCCTGCACACAAAACATAGCAGCTTGTCTTGTTTGTTGTAAAGACTGACTACAGAATGACAAGAGTTCCTCGACTAGATCTCATAAGCACCACCACTTATAAATTTCAGTAATTTCAGTAATGCACAATAAAGCAGGCTTCTTACTACTTCTGGTCTGTTGTTTGTCTCTGGAAGCATATGCAGATACTGATTTTGGTGAATTTATTTTAGAAAACTGTATTTTCTAAACACAGGCTAACGCTAAAGCCTTAGCTCTAATGCAGAAGTGCTTGACATCTTGTTAGGTGGTTTCATGAGAAGTCTTTGCTGCACATTTAAAATTCTAGGCCACAGAAGTAAAGTATTCTCAGTGGAAGGTGCTGAGCTCTGGGACTCGTGTTTATCCAGTCTGTATATCCATCAAAAGCACCAGTCTCTGAATCTTTTCCACTTAATGTATGATCCAGTTGTTTCACTAATGTGTCTGTTGGACTCAGGAGGAATAGCAAAAGAAATGCAGAGCTCATCTGCACAGGGATCTCACTGAAGAAAGTTTTTTTAATCAACTTCAAATTAATATTATTTTTAAAACATCAGGGGGAAACACATTGCTGAAATAAATGTAATCTTCAATAGCACAGAGCAAGACACAAGGCATTGGTTTTCAATGCGTGCACTAAATATCTCTAAGGGATGCTAGGACTGAAGATTGTATAATCAATTCTCTGATAGGGAAAACCTTGAATTCAGATGAGTCCTTCTAAAATGAAAGTCACTGCAGCATCACTGAAGAATACATAAGAGCAGAGGTTTTCTTCCAAATGCTACAATTCCTTCTTCTCCCTTTTCCTTGTGTGTGACATGCTATACAGAGATCACTCACTGCTGTCCTTCCCAGGAGTGGCAGTTTTTTAGTCAGTGCTTCAGTTTAGATTCTCAGTTTCTTTGGGATTATTCAGATGACCACTGCTTACTAACACATAAATTTTTAATTTTTAATTTTTATTATCATTTGCTAGTATTATTAGCAAATTATTAATGTTACAACCTGAAAGGTTCTCAGATCAAGTCAGTGTCTGAGTAGTTCTTGTTACTGAGCACTATCCTGTAGTGTTAAAGGAAATTTCCAACATATTTTTCCTTTCTATCCTAAACAGGCATAAAAGGCTGGCGTGATACAGGTCTGAGCATTGTGACTGCAGGATTCTTTGCATGCATTTTTCTAAGGTTGTTAAGCATAATGTTTAGGCAGGTGAGCAGATAAATAAAACTTTTGAGGTGAAGGAAGAAGCAGTGAGAATGATTCATTTTTAAACTGGCTGTCTTAAGCAATTCCTAGTTGACAAAATTGGCATTTGGATCTTACTGATATCTCCCATTCATCTACTTCACATTACGTAAACACACAGTCTTGCTTTGGCTTCTCTGAGTAGCTCTGCTTACCTTTCCTTGACTGCTACATTTTCTCAAAGAATATAAAATACATGTTTTTTGGTTTATACTCTGAAACTGGTGGGTTTAATCTTTTCAGTTTGTGGGTCCCTAAAATTCTTCCAAGTAAAGCTGCAGACCCTTCACATTTCAGATGTGTAGACTGAGGTCAAATATTGATGTGCTTGTTCTCTTTAACTGCCTTTTGCAGATCTCCTTGAAGTCGTCTGACATCTCAGACTGGAAAGTACTTGTCTCATACAATGTTAAGAGCTAAATCCAGTCTGAGTGCTGTCTCTGCTGTATAAATAGCCACCACAGAGCGTCTGTGTATTGAATTTTAAACTTTCCTGGTACCTCCATTTGCTCAGTTGCACTCTGCCCTCTACAATTAGGTATGGTAGCAGAGCTAGGGTAGCCTTCATCTCCTGGGGAGAGGCACAGCTCTTTCCGTATAGCCTGGATATGTCATTTAGTGCTAATCAAATGACAACTTTAATATCCTATGAAAGCTCAAACTCCAGCATAAAATTCTGAATATAAACAAGGTTTTAGGGCCTTTTAAAATATCTCTGTATACTCATTTGGTGATATTTTCGGAAACCTGTTCTAGTAATGCGGAAATGGACAAGGACTTTCCATGTTTTGGACACCTCTGATGTTAAAAATTTTGTGTGTCCTCATTGCCTTGAAAAGTTCTTAAACATGAGATAGAAAAGACAAAGGGGGGGCACAAGAAGGAAAAACACTCAATATTTTAAGGTGGGCTGATTTTTAAACACATTGGTATTAAAATACCCCAGATGTTGAAGGCAAATCAATTCACTTTTTTCACTACTGTAGATCCCTTCTTTTGGAATATTTATGAATGACAGTCACCTCCTGGACACAGTAATTATTCAGATCACAGATATTACAACTGACAGAAGGTCTTTATAGTTGTATATTGAGCAGCTCATATTAATGGCAAAATAAAAGGAGAGGGTAGCAGTCACACCTTGGGCTTCTCCCACTCAACTCAGTAGGAGAGAGCAGAGCTCTCTGTCTCTGCAGAAACTTTGTCTCCAAGTCAGGACTTTGGGGTTTTATTTTCCTGTGCTGGGGCTGAGGGAGAGGAAGAGTTTGGCTATCACATAGGCACAAGCAGTGCAGTGAGATTGAATCCCCAGATGGAGATTTGAAGCTCCTTGAAGCTTGAGTCTGCAGGCAGGTCAGCTGTGTGGGGAGCTTTGGTAGAGTGGTGTGAGGAAGCTCACATGCTGTGCGGTGCTGACTGTAATGATCTCCTGATAAGTAACACATTTCAGCCGCTGGCGTAGCCCTGACCCTCACTGTTCAACAAATTCATTCCTCACCAGCTAATATACACATATATATATACGCACACACATATATATATAATTTTGAAACGTGTACTGAGGCTTCACTGTGTTTTTACTCGGTAACAGGGAAAATATTTTTAGCCATTAGTAGCAATAAAAAATGTAGTCCAGTCTAAATTGGATATTGTTTAAAACAAAAACCCTACAATCAGCATAGCTCCAACTACTAGAACTATCTGAGAAATGTTAATTGGTTGGTTGAAATCTGGACAGGGAGAAGAATTCAGGCAACAGTTGGCATGTTTTGCACTTGAATAAACACCAAAAAAAAGACAAAAACCTATCCTTACACTCTGCACTTTCCAGCTCTTCTGGAAATCATTTGTAACTGGCACCCAACTTGACTCTTGTAGGAATTTCCCCATCATTGCGGGTTGGTTCCATATCACTTTTACTACCCCAGCATGTATGCGAATGAAAAACAGCTATTATGATGTAATCAGCATTGTCCACATAAAGTATAAACAATATAGCCATCAGCTGGACTGAACCAAGGATCTCTACTATAAAGTTGTAACACCAAAGCAATGAAAGAGCAGCCTGCTGCAGTTTTGTTGGGGTCAGCCTCTAACAGGAGGCAGAGGACGTTTTGAACCTTCTCTCAGTCCTCACTTCCTGTTATCCTTCCCAGCTTTCTACAAAGTCACTACGCAAAGGCAAACTCCCAAAGATGGCAGCGGTAGTTAGAGAATGCCACGAGTGAATTTCACTGGGAGTTTGCGGTGGTAGAAAAATTTTCTTTGGATAGAGCCTTCTTTGCAGAAAGTCTAGTGGCAAACCACAGGCCACATCTAGTCTTCACGGAGCAATGAAGCAGCGGGCTTGCAGTCAAAACTATCTGCCTTATGCATACTAAAGCTTGTCTTTGAAAAACACAGTTCTGTGTGTGATTTTCCCAGTGGAGCAGGCTATGGGAAGCTGTGCTGGCTGCTGTGGTACTGCTGCTCTGCAGGTGGCTGCAGCGAGAGGGAGCAGAGGATGTGGCCTCCAGCTCCTACCCCACGGCAGCCATTGCTGCCATTTCCCAGGTGATGTGACCAGCCTGGAATGACAGAAAGATTTCACTGAGTGCAGGAGTGATCAGAATGTAGTTAACAATGCAAAGTTTATATTGTAGAAGACACATTTGCAGAGGGGGGAGCAAAGAAAATGACTGAGGAGGAATAGGGTTGAATAGCAGTTGCAGCAATTGTCCTGTGTCCCACTGCTGTGCAGGTGTGAGCAGGGAGAGCGTAGCTCCAAGGAGCATGCACACACTGCATCCCTCCCTTCTCACCCACTGTACCACTTCAGGCCTCTTCCTCGGTCTGGTCTCCTTAAATCAGAACCAATGTGTTATTCTGCTGGATAGGTGCTATTAAACTCAGCCTCCCTTTAGTGAAATAAAAAAATATGGCATTTGGCTTCCGGAGGAGGTAAATCACAGACACACCAGCTGTACTAGACATTCAGTGTCCTACTCCCATTGCTAATGAAGGTATTGGGAAGACTTACTGATTTTCAGCAGAAGTAGAATATACCTATTAATGCTTATTCTGAAGTGCCTGTTGAAATTTAGGAGTTCCTGGTATAGAATTTAACTCAACATCATACAGAGTTAGTTATAGAAATACAGAGAAGCTCTAGCTCCATAGCCAAGTCAGTAGGAGATAAGATTATTCAAGAAGAGATTAGTCTATTTGAACCATGAGCACACTAATATTGGAGTATTACACCTGCCAAAGGTTTATGTTCCTCAGAATGAAGGCACGCTCTGCAAGCTACTCTTTGTCTATAAGGATGCAGGGATGACTTTAACGGAATAGTAGAATGCAAAATGTGGAAATCCACATTGTGATTCAGGGGAAAAAAAGTAGCTTTAAGACAGAAACATTGATATCTTGAACTTTGAGAGAATGGAAACTCTCAGTACATTTGTAATTGTATGATGCATATCCACTTCAAGCATTTCATATATTACTTCCCCTTATACTGCATTTAAAAATTCCAATGCTGTATGTTCTGTAATAAAATGCATTACAAATCTGATGATATGATCCTTCTTGCTAATAAGAGGCAGTTTATTACATTCCATTAAACAGAGCAATTGTAGTTGCTCTTTTAGTCAAGTGATGCTGTGTGGGGAAGCATTTCCTAGAAATGGGTCTTAGCTGGCTTTCTGGAAAAGCAGCATAAGAAAAATTAAAACGATTAGCATCATCTTCACTTCCTCCTTTGTTTCCCATCACCTTTATGTTTTCTTCTATCAGTTTCAAAAGACCTTGGAAGTGATACATAAGCAGATGATGGAGTTTTCCCATTTACAACATGTTGTGTTAGCCCCTGAAGATTTGCTTAATGCCAAAAGACACAGCACCTGGGATAGACTCCTCTGACTGAGATAAAATCCACTTAGTGAAAGCCATTTCCCCTCTCTTATTTCATTGCTGGACGCAATTGGTTTCTTTGATCTATTCTATGTGCCATATATACAGTTCCCTCCAAGATTTTGTGTGAAATGTTGGCTTAGAAATTCCTGTAAGAGAGAGGTGTGCCAGGGAATGAGACTGGGAAAACAATGATTAAAGAACCGAGAAGCTGATGGAGAGAGCTGTCATTTGTGAAATGAACACAAAGTGAATGAGTTCTGGGGAGGTGGTTAATTAGGACTGGGGAGGAGGCAAGAAGCGTGTTAAGAGGGGAAAGAACCAGGATCAGGATTAATAATGAGAGTACATCCTTTGTGTCTTGCACCAAGTATATATGCACCCTGTGCTGTTTCACTGCAAAAGAATTCATGACTGAATGAATGGTATTTAACAGTTAACAGTAATAATCATACAGGCACAATAATCATGGATTAGACGTGGATTTTTTTCCATAGGATTTAGATTTCATTTAAGTTACATGAATACCGCATTGGTGTACAGAACTCAGCATGCCCTGGATTTTCCGTCTAAGTACTTACACCGTGGATATCACAAGAGCACAGTAAGTGAACATCACAGTAAGGAGCTTTCCTGGAGTTTTTGAACACAGGGGATGTTGTTAGACCTAAGGTAAGCTCCATAAGAGTTCTGCAATAAAAGGAGTCAATAAGCTTAGTGTCTTCTGCGGAGACATTCATCTGAGGGTCTAAATGAGGCTCATGTAAGCGTGTTACTTTCATCCTTAGCCCATTCGAAATGTCTGTGCAAAGGCCTTGGAGTACAGACACTGAGGAAAGGCAGTGAACTGGGGTCTGTATTTGTGAACATGCGTGTGTTTACAGAGCTTTATAAGAAGCGTAACTGAGAATTTGCTGCTAAGCATAAATGAAATTCCTTACTCATAGTCCCAGAAGAAAAGAGTTCTCAGAGATCACGAGGGCTCGGTTTGTTGGTACCTACCCCTCTCAGCCCAAAGCATCAGGTGAAACAACTCAGTTTCAGGGTAGTTTTAGCTGCATCCTCTGCCCTGATTGCATTTTGGTACTTGAGGTCTCCCCTCAGTTCTCTGCTAAAAAGACAGAGGCTCAGTCCTGCAAAGCAGAGAGTCTCAACTTGTATTGAAATTAGTGAGAGACTCACGGTCTCTGCAAGAGTTCCCACAGACAGGTATTAAGTGAGTCAGTGCTGTCAGAGCCCTGTGTTCAGGAGCTTTTACCCACCATCTCTAGGTCCTATCTCTGGCTCCAGCCTTGCTGATGGCAGGGTTGTCATCTCTGCCACCCACTTAGAGAAACAGGACCTGATTTCCAGCTGTCTGTGCTGGTGTCCCCGCACTCCCAGTATTCTGGCTGTGTTAGTACACGTTTGCAACATCATGGGCCCTGATTTGCCAGGGCTTGCAATGTTCTTAATATAAGAAAAATAAGATTTGAAAATGTTCCTGATACAACTGGGTCTTATTTTTACGTGACAGAAGAAATACATAGATATCTGCATTTATGGATCGGGAGTAGACGTTGCCCAAGAGCAACATGTAGTCAGAGTATTTTAAGTTACTTTAGCGTCTTTTTGTCTGTCTTTTCTTATGCATATGGACTCTTGCACAGAGCACGTAGTGTCTGTTCTTTTCTGAAACCTTGTTTCCATATCTGGTATGTATTCTTTCATACTCCCAGTGAAAAATGCTTTCTTTTTTAATCTGAAGTTTCCCTCAGCATATGGTGCCTTTTTTGGTATAGAGATTCTCACTAGATGACTGTTCTTCCCCATTAATAAAATCAGACTTGGGATGCCAATGCTGAGAAGGAAAGTCAGCTGTCAGTCTAAATAAGCTGCCATGTGAATAGAAGATCATCATCTCATGCCATCCTTCATATTAAAGCCTAGTCTGAAACTAAAACAGCAGAGAGAAAAAGCTCCATTTTCAACATGAAGTGTTTTCTCTGACACAGAATTTCTAATACCAGGCAGAACACAGAAAATGGGTGCAGATAGGTCCCTAAGTTGTTGAAGATGAAGACACCACCCTAAAATATCAGATCTTAAAATGTGGGGAAGATAATGATATAGATGGTATGGAAAGGAGGCTTAAACTGAAACTGAGCTGGGTGCATAAATCATAATTACGTTTATGTTCGTATAGCACCTAGCATGGTAAGGTACTGAATCTGGCTGGGGTATTGGTTGTTCCCAGCAAAGAACTGAAGATCTGCAATTTAGAAATGCCCTTTTGAGTTGTAAGGTTGTGGAACCACTCCTACTGAATGCAGATATGTATCCACATATGACTTGAGTTGCTGTAGTATAATACTGGTAATATTCTGCTTCGCTGAAGATATTTCATGCAAGACCTTTCTAATAGCATCAGTCGAGGACAAAGGATCAACACAGGAAATTCATACTAAAAGGAAAAATTGTAGATCCATCCTTAAAAAGTCTGTGTATTTTCCCAAATGAACCTGTGCCAGCTCTAATCACTTTTATTTAATTACCTCACACATCTTAGAATAAAGGAGGCGTTAACAAAACAGGTGAGAATTGAAAGCATGTAGCAATAACTACTGTAACAGCAGTTTCTCATTAATTTTCAGTGTTTATTCAAATGTTTTCTCTGTCATGTTTCTTTTTTTTAATTGCATTTTAAAATAATTGAACTCTTGCTACTGAATACTGCTCTGGTTTTTCTTGAAGCACATTGGTGCTCTCTGTCATCAGTAGGGCTCTATGAGGTGTGATGCAGCTGAATAAACAGTATGATGTTCTGAATGCATCTTTGATTTTTTTTTCTGAAGCTCAGTGGTAGCAAAACAGGATTTAGGCTCATGCATTCCCCAAATTACCGGGTTTACCTGGTCTCAGATTTATTTTGTTAAAAAACAAACAAAAGAACAAAGTTTGCCTAGAAGCAGAACAACTGTTAAAACAAAGGGTGGTTGTGCACAGTGTGTGTTGACAGTTCTTGCGATGCTGTGAGCATAGATGTCATGTGCTAATGAGATTTGAGAGGAATCAGCACCTTCCACTTTGGAAGGCTCTGAGAGGGGCAGCTAAACTGTGTCAAACCTGCAGTCCCCCTTACCTAGTCATGAACACGAAAGAGTTACAGGGGAACAGTGGTGTAAATCCTCCTCAACATCTGTAAGGATAAATTGCTTGGAAAACCCTTCATTTTTAACAGGAAGATGAATCCTGCACAGCATATATATCCCTCAGTTCAGGAACCTGCGTGCTGGGACTTGCAGTCTTTGCAGGCGATAGCTCTGAATTAAAGATGCAGCTCGCTGACATCTGCTCTGTTTAATACAAAATAGGCTTCTGACAGGTTGCTAATGCCATCCACAATTTGTTGCCCCCAATCTAAAGTGACGAGTTGCCAGAGCGGGAAGTGATCATGGGGGGCTCTGTGGGAACTGTTCATTACTGTGACCACTGCTGGTCACACTTAATAAGATCCTGTTCTGAGTATCTGTAGGAAAGAACAGATTTTTGCAAGACCAAGAGATCATTATAGAAGTTTTTAACTTCCCTCAAAGCACAAACAGAGCTCATTTCTGCTAATTGGATGGTAAAATCAAAATGTCTTTATTATTAATGATGTTCTAAAAGGAGCTTGCAACTTTTTCACAATGTCAGGCTTGTATCTTGCTACTTTCTCAGGATCAGTCAAGGCCACAGGGGTTCTTCCCCGGTGTATCATTGTGAACATTTGGTTTTCTGCCTTTCCATCCAACAGTGGAAAGGTTGGGGGCAAATCTAATAGCAAGAGGACAAATTCACAAGTGTGCACCAACTGCTTTGTGCTGCTTCTGCAACTGAAAGCAGCTACAAACCCAATTTTGCCATCTGGTTTGAGGAAGTGTGGGATTGCTTTGACTGCCGAACAGAGGAGCACAGGGAACTGGGTAAATATGTATCAGAAATCCTCTTCCTGGTGGATGTTATTCTAGTCCTGGAGGTCACCTACCCTTGTTATAACTGTCATTTCTTCACCTGTGGAGGAGGCAGGACTCCTTTTGGAGCTTACCATTGATATTTCTGTGTTTGCTGCAATGAGTCCATTGCTTTTTTGAGAGCTCTGAGGGAGCAAGCTTCCTCCTGTAACACTTCCATGACCCGCGTTCAGATTCCAAGAAGTGAGGCACATACAAATTTTCTGAAAGTATTTGTGATGCTGATTTTTCAGATATGGACAGCTGTCCATCAGAAGGAGCCATCATCTGCCAGAGACTGGTTACTGTTGAGCTGAGCTGGCTTTGGAACAGCAAAATGAAAAGTACAAAGGATGCAAAGTTCAAAGCTAAAAATTGGGAATTAAAAACCACAGGGGTTAACTGCTTTGCCTCTTGTCACACAGGAAGCCTGTCCTGCAGTGGGAGTCCCGATCTGATATATAAAATAGATATCTCGGTGTTTTCAATCATTCTTTATAAATTCATTTTGCCCTGGGCTGCCAAATCTGCTTGTTTCTTTCAGGCAGCTAAATATGTTGCCTCCACAGCACTTGGAATTGAACCTGATCATTTTGATGGGAACGTAAAAACCATAACAATGCCTCACTCCACTGCTGCAGTGAGAGATGAGGAAGACTTGCGCATTTCCTTCATGCTAAATGTGCCCTATAGCATAGTTACAGCAGTCTGGGGCCACTTTCTGTCTGATTTGAATGGGATCGTCCGACACACTCATGACCTTTCAGTGCAAGAGGGCAGAACATTAACCAAGTGATGGCGTAGTTCCTGCTTTATGTTTCCAGACTCTGGCAGCAGTCACCTCGCAGCCTGTCCGCTCCTGACTGTAAGGAAACGGCGCTGAAGCCTGCTGCTGCTCAAACTGGAACATGGTGTGCTGAGCTATTTGTAGTTTCCTGCTGCCGACACTGGATACGCAGTTACTATTCCTTTTGCTTCCTCCATGAACATTAGAATGGGTCCAAAAATAATTGAAGGCAGTATAATCCGATGGAATATTTTTGTGTTTGCACAAATTTCCTCTTTATTTTGCTTGCCAATTTTGATAGGGAGCATTTTGAGGCTGGTTAGCTTCTCCAACTTGGCACCGCTGGGAGGCACCGGAGTGCTCCCCTGATCAGTATAGCAAGAGAAAGTGTTTTGGCATCGAATACAGGCTTAAAACTCATTTTTGAGGATGAATATACTATATTATAACCACAAAGTTCTACTTTAATGAAGACAAGAAGACCCAAATGCTCTAAAGGGCAATGAAGCCCACACACCTAGAAAAAGAGAAGAAAGAGGCCTGCGCATATAGAAAAAGAGAAGAAGGATGGTATTTTAATTTATTGCTTTGATCCTCAAGAAGGTGAGGTGGGTAAGATCCTCGCTGTTAGGGAATAATCTAATTAAACTATGCATGACATTCACAGACTTATTGTGCAGCATCTTTCAGATATAGCTATGTGATTCCTAAATGAATGTCTTCCTGGCCTGGCTTAAATGCTTTAAATGGCCCACACTTGGCAGAGTTTGGAGTCTTAAAATTATAGCTTAAATTAGCCTTCATATCTATTTATAGGGAACACATAAGGGTGTTGTGTGCAGTTGAGAAGTTGCCTGGTGATGGTTTTAGAGCTTAAAACAGGAGCATGGTCTGTGGATTGTTTCCTTGAGTATCAGTGTAATTTTAAACCAGATCACTGGTTTTTCTTCTTACATGTCATACATGTTATGAAAACTGATTCAGAAAAGTTTTCTTGAACCTTGTTGTATAGTAAGGCCCCTCCATATTACTTGGCATTGGAATCCTGGGTGCCTTACGTCCCACTCAGGTGCTGAAAGGTGTCGCAAATGAAACAACCTCAAGCTGAGGAGTTTTGCTCAATTTATTGCTAATCAACACAACCTTCTGATCTCTATTTCAGTGTGTAGAGGAAAAAATAGGACACACTCCCATAAACACCTCTTCTTCCCCAGACTCAATTTCCCAGCTTTTTGTTTATACCCAGTTTATACCCAGTCCATCAAAATTCTTCGGGTAGGGTGACTGGCATGAGGGGATGTTGGGCATAATATTTACATGAGTGAGTTTCTGTTTCTGCGCAAGTTCCCCTACACCCACCTGAATTAGCATTTGCCATCCTTTCAGGCCTGGGGAATTGGAAGGTGCTGTGAGGGATGAGGCAGACTGTGTAAGTTTTTTACCGACAAGTCTGTTCACCGAGGTAGGCGTTAAGGCAGCCCCACGAAAACCGGGGACAGCGGCAAGTTGGTGCGACCTGTGGAGCCTGTGTCGCCAGGCGGGGACACCATCCACCCTCCCAGCTGCTGCATTTGCCAGCGCCCAGGGAAAATGTTGAACTGATTGATTCATGAGATAGGGAGGTAGCTGAGGCACGGGATTGGGGTGTGCTGGACACCCCAAAGTGCAGAAGGAAGGTGACATCACCAGTGTTCCATCTGTGCAGAAGTCCCAGCTCCCACCCCGAGGCATGACATGTCGGGAATTTAAAGCTGTGATGACACCACAGCTGTACCTGGGCCTCGCACAGGGGTGGTTTTGGTAGGGGAAATGCCTCCAAATACAAAACGGTAAACATCTGTCTGAATGCTTTAGTTTTTAATGGCAGCTGTCTGGAGTCACAGGAGTGTCACACATTAAGCCAGGAATAGAACCAGGGTCTTTTATAAAGTCACCAAACTCACACAATGTTGTCAGCTGAATGAAATTGCATCTCACAGATTCTGAAAAGTGAGAGGAAGATCCCTCATCTGGGGACCCACTTTGATGTTTTCGTATTTTACACTGTTTTTTCCATTCACGAGGCTGTTGTCTATTTATCTCTTTTAGAATTACGTTTCCTATACAGCCAATGAATTAATTTGCACTTAAACAGCAAACAGTTCTCTGTGCCCAGGAAAGGCCATTTCCATTTTAAGGAAGAGAAAATCCTTTCCAGGAATGCTCGAGTGTTTGATGTCTCTAAGTGTGGTGGAAAGGTACAATATTTTTAAAAAGCGAAGCAAACGTACAGATGCGTAAAAACCCCCAGATATCATTCAGCATCTGTGTTATTCTCCCACTTTCAACAATAAAGTTATTGCTTCTTTATTCAGCACCATAAGAATTGCATGCCTTACTTTGTGCGTGGCTGTGGCTTGATACCTGTCAGGAAAAAACCACAGGTCTGTGTCATTTAGTAGGAACATTCAGCATGAGTATGTTAGAAATGGTGCTCTGATGTTCATACAGAGCTATTTGTCACATCACACATTTAGCTAATTTTCTAGTGGGTTGACAGTTGGGCCCATTGTCTGAATTAATTTAATGTGCTGTGTTTTAAACTTACTATACTCTATGAATCATATACACAGATATTTAGAATGGAAAAAGTGTGTTCATGCAGCATTAAGGTTACACAAATACAGCTGTGGGTCTGAATCTTCAGCTGGTGCAAATTGGCCTCATTGGAGGCACACTAGTTTACCCTGGCTGGGCACTGCTCCGAATGTGTGTGAAAGGGAAAGATCTGGCAGAGCTGTCGGCTTGTCCGTCACCATCTGCAAACAAGAGACAAACATACAAACAAACACAACTTTGTATTTGGGCCCTGGCTTAGCAAAACCTTTAGAGGTACACTGAGTTCTATTTTAAACCTACAAGTACTTGCATTTAATTAAGGCTATACTTGGAGCAGTGATAGGAATTACAGCGGATTGCGATTTTTTTCTGTTGAAGTGCTTTTCATCAAACTTGTTAATTCATCAAAAAAATGAAATGTGCTGCCAAAGTTTTCTTTATTCTGAGGTGAGTACACTCCTGTCTGAGAGCAGCCGTTTTCTCAGTGACCCTTCACTTATCGAGCCCAGTGTCAGGGCCCTGTGGGTGCCCTTAGGGAGCAGCTCACCTGGGCAGGGAGCATCAGCCCTCTGTTCTGCTGAATTTCGCTCAGGGGCTTGACCGGATGGATTTTCTTATTGCAGGTGAAGGGTTCTTTTAGACTGTTGGCTCTTCACATGTGCTGCTCTATAGGTATTGTACTTCTTGTACTTATTTGTATTGTACTTACTTGGCCATTTCCAGGTATACAGGTGACCTGGGTATGGCTGGTTCCAATTAAACTGTAGTTACGATTCTTTGGAAGCACTAGGGGAATTTGTTGATTGATTACCTTTTATAAAGGTAGCAAAATCTTTCCAGGATCAAGCCCTCACATGTCAGCCTAGACTGTGTATGTACCACAGATCAGTTGTGTGGTATTCTTTTTTTTGTTCAAATACTGGCTAAATTTAATTGCGAGATGTGTAAGCAATATGGCTTGATTTCTCTTTAATTGAATTGTTGTGAATGCTTGAACTCATTAATGGGATAGGAATAGACCTTTTAGCTGGAAACTTAGTAAACCAAGAGACTCTGGCACTTACTGTTCTACGTGTGCATTATTTTGTTTATGTTGTGGAA
This sequence comes from Apaloderma vittatum, assembly GCF_000703405.1. Classification (NCBI taxonomy): domain Eukaryota; kingdom Metazoa; phylum Chordata; class Aves; order Trogoniformes; family Trogonidae; genus Apaloderma; species Apaloderma vittatum. Next base: position 103,788 of record NW_009730977.1, read on the forward strand.
ATATATGAAAATGAACTTGCTTGGCTGTAGATGTCTTCAGAGTGGAACTTTCCACTTTCTGTTGTAGATTAGTCAATTTAACACTGGCTGGATAGTTTTGAAAATCCAAAATGCACATGAACTCTTAAATGGACTTCTCTTTAATAAGCAATATGCGCGATGTCCAGTGTTTTCCAACCTATGGAACATGGATATTAAGTTCCTTAGTAGTTGGTAAAGGTATTTGATAGATCAGGTTTATTGTTCATAGACTTTATTTTGTTATAGTACTTGCCTTGAAATTTTTTATGGTGTCCACAAATTAGAAAAGATTGGATAGCACTGATCTAATGGGGATTTCATCTGCCATATAATTAGTCATCTACCCTCTACTCGACTACAGGCAAATCGTTCTTTCAGATTAACTTTTTCTTTTCTTTTTCCCTTTGCTAGCGGCAAAAGGAGACATAGTGAGAGGATGCATTTATGTCTGGTGCATTATGTGTGAGGCTGACTAGAGTTTTTTACAAAACCCTACCTCGTATTTTTTCTAAGTGCTCTTGAACTTGCTTTTCTTATTTGGAGCATAACCCAAGTTGTGCATGTCAGAGCAAATCCCATAAACACTGCTGGTCTTTGTCAGTATTTATGCAGGAGGTTACCAAGAGAGAAGATAGTGAGGTAATGCAGAAGGTACTCGTGTTGATTCAATAGCTGCTGCTCTTCCATTTTTGTATCTTCTTTTCTAAAATTGATGTCTGATGCACTGCACAGGTGATCCTGGATGATGTCAGCTGGAGTATTTTCAGCGAAAAGTCAACATTCCACACAGTCTAATTAGGGCCTCAGTTTGGATAGAAAGATAACCATGAACTTGAACAAGTGCAGAAGATGAAGAAATAAAAGAATTGAGCTCTAGTAAAACAAACAGCAAGAGAAACAATGAACCCTCCCTGTCCACACTGGAAAAGGTTGAACACTGGGAGGAGAAACTTTAACTTAAAGGGCAGTGTTGACCTAAGAGCAAATGTATATAAACCGTCTATGAGTCTGATTTAGGTCAGAGTGTATACGAAGAGTTCAGTAACGGGAGCAGAAAGTTTCTGGAACTGCTTCTCATAGGAGGAAATGATCTGTGGCACTTAACTACAGGTGGAGCTTCATCCCTTTTATTAAAGGAAATTTTATACTGTGGTTAGCTGCCAAAAGCACTGATTGGACTTGACCTGAATGTCCCTTTGGGACCCTTTTCTTGATATGTATCCTATGTTGTTCTTCAAGACAGTGTGGTTATGATAGTTATCGTTCTGCCCTTACTTACCCATATGAGTTGATATTTATGACTCAGAACTTACAGAGAAGATGATTTACTACCAGCAGGTTCATAATTAATTCCAGCCCTAGCATAGCGTTAGATAGATTTGAAGTTTATTATTTTTAGCATGTATAAACAATTTCGTTAATAAATATATTCAGTTCACTGGCTGCCAAACCCATGAGGGCTGTAATCCTCCTATCAATACCTCTTGCCTAGGGTGTGCTGCCAGGTGTGTGATGGGGACATCGTCCTGTGGAGCTCTGCACCGCTATTTCAGAACCCAGTGCTAATGCTCCTCAGCAAGCTCTGACAAAAGTCAGAGAGCAGAGGTTATTATTTGAATTGATGTTATAAATCTCATTTTATCTAAGGTAGGGCTGGCCTGCACACAGTCTGCATATGTGGTGTTCCATATCTGTGTGTTTCTTCTCTGTTCTCAAACAGCTGTTCTCACCCTATACTCACAGGTCTGCCAGATGTTACAGATCCAGGGAAAGCATGGAGCCATGTTCTCCCTCCGTAGGACTTATTCACGACCAGCTTGAGACCTGCTGTTCGGTCTAACACTTAACCTGGGTTTTCTAGTATCTCATCAAGTATGCCAACAAAACATGAGGTTAAGAGCTCCCTGTTGCCAGCACAGCTGATGTTGGAGATGTGATCTGATACCCTAACTCTCAAGTGAAGTGGCCTCAGCACCGCATGTGTAATAATTACTAGTGCGTGTATGATCATTAGGGTAGATGCTAGAGCAAAGCATCAGGTGGAGACCCTTTGGATCATTCTTAGTTCTTCTGACTCTCTCATAAAAGACTAATTTTCTTAATTAACTGTAGCAATTAGCATTCTGCAGCATATGCATTCACTTCCCTTTATGTATTGTTAGAAACAGGGACTACAAGAGATGATCACAGTGAAAGTTTATCTTCTGTTTTAAATATACTTAACCCCTCCCCTCAGCTACCCTGTCACTGGAACCTTAACTACTTAATTGGTCTCCAGATTATCTACAGCAATGTGGAGAGGTGCCAGTCTGGGAGACACTGAGGACTTTTGGCTCACATGTTTCAAGTGATATAATGTCCAATCTTAGTTATTCTGTGCTCCTGCTTAGTGTGACTTCATGACTGCTGGAATGAGTAGCAGACTTAAGCATTAACTTACTGGCAGTCACTGCAGCTCCAGCTAAGAATTAAGCCAAAGGAATAATTAAAGATTCATTAGTTTTTTGATGGTCACTAGTCTAGGTGTGCTAGAGCAGGCTTTTTCATGAATGGGATGAGATCAGTTGATACAGTGCTGTACAGAAATGTTATAATGACATGGAAAATCTCAGTTAGCTCAGACACCGTATCTGGTTTAAGCTGATCTCACAGGGCACATTCTCCTGACTGTTATTTGCTGTATTAAAAGTGCATTCCTTTGACAGGGGAACTAAGTTATCAAAGGATTTTGAACATTTTTCCAGGAGCCCTTGAAATTGCCATAGTCCTCATTGCCTCGCTCACATCCTTCATGGTGTGCTTTAATTAAGCAAGCTAGGCATCCACTTTGGGATCACAGGAAGCATCAGTGTTTCTCATGTGGAAAACAAGTTTAACTTGAAAGATTTCAGGAAATATTGATAGTAATGTGGGCCAGGCTAGACAACGTTGACAGACCTTTGTATTGAAACCTTCTGGCCACACATTGCAAACTCTCACAGCACTATCATGAGTCACCCAACATCTGGTATTTTCAGAGACTCAACTTTCAGTCATATTATTATGAGAAAATTGTTGAAGTCCACTTTAGTCTTTGTGGTCTAAAAGAAAAGTTTGAAAACACAATCTGTTAGATCTCAAAAGGCCATTCGATCCCAGGTTTGTGTATTTATTTATTTATTTATTTAAGTTCCACCGTTGTTAAACTAATCTCATGATCTGTGAAACTGTGTGATACTTATTGTTTTCATGTAACCTTGGTTAGGAGGGTGAGAGCATAAAGATTTTTCATGTTGCCATATCTGTGCAACAAAGAAAACCCAATATTCTCTGCTGAGTTCTTGGTAAAATGTCTACAGTTAAGGAAGCGTCAAGCGGATATGCTTGAGAAGTCTCTGAAGGGTCCGGCCCTGGAATCCAAAGCAATGTAGGCAAATCCAAGCAATACTGTGCCCAGACTGTGCTGGCTTTGAGGGTCAAGCTATTATTTCCACACTGCACTGGTCTGTGCCATGCAGAGGTACCAGTTCCTCCGGAACTTTTTGTGTATCTCGGATATAGTAATGCACTGCATAAAGTAGATGGGTGAGTCTTGCAAAGCCCTGGTTGCTGTGTAAAGCAAGAGTGTTGGTAAATACTGCTTATTATTCATTAAGACTCCAGAACAATGAAAACTATTACAGCAAAGTGCATCACTGACCCTACTTTAGAACATAGTGAATCAGCATCTTTTTACTCTGCGCATCTTGCTTTATTTTCTTCTTGCTCAGAGCCACATGAAACTCACAACTCTTCATTCTCTGGGCTTTCAATTGAGAGCTGAGAGAGTCAGGGAGAGACTCTAGACCATATTGATGGGGGATAATTTGCTATGGGCATAGGCCAGCTGAAACCAAAGTAATTTTTTATGAAGAGTATAATAGATTCAAAGTCTTAACTGACAGTGAGTCTCTTCCAACATCTGTTATTGACCATGAATAGAAGTTTAAAAAACATACTGTTTTGGAAGATGGTACAGATCGCAGCACTGAAGTCTGTTGTGCAAAATTCTTGAAGGTCATCCTTTCAACTGCTATTGTGCATTTCAGTTGATTAAACAAGACAAAAAGATTAATCATCTCTTAAATTTCCTTTTTTTTTTCCTTGATAGTTTATTATTTTATTTTAAAAGGCAGAAGCATGGTTTAACTTAACCTAGATTCTCATCCAATAATATGTGTATAGATTAGATGGAGGAAATGCTCCCTATCCACAGAATAATAGATTGCTAGTTTAAATTACTTGTCTTAAAAAGATCCTGATTCGGCTTTGCTGAGCACAAAATATTAGATTTACTGTTTATTTTTAGTGGATTGCTGCCAGTTTTCTTCTCCCTGAACGTCTTTAGATTGTTTAAAACATTAAAAAATGTTCACATCGAACATGTATCTGCTTACAAGAAATCTGTGTTGGTTTCTCAGCAGAGATGTAAAATCTTGCTGTTGAGACATGAACTTTGCTGTTATGGAATTTTTCTGTCTTTTTTGGCTTTATGGCTGCTTTTTTTTTCCTTTAAGCCCACAAGCGTGGCAAATTAATTTGTTCTAATGTTGCTTATTAAATTTTTAAAAAGTGAGAAAAAGGAATCCAATGAGAAAGCTTTAGATGTCTTTTCAGGTTATAGTGGGTTGTTTCATTCTGTTTAATTGGCATTAATGTTTGAAACCCTTGACATCCGATCCTTGAAAAAAGTCTAATTATTTATATTTTCTGAAAAAAAGGGGATAAGCCTAATTTTTATCAGTTCATGGGTATAAGTGAGAAAGTAATGGTCAATATTGTTTTGGACTTTCATCATTGTGATTTGAACTAAATTTAGTCTTTAAGACTACTCATCAACATAAAATACAAGCTATTATAGACTCCGTACTCGCAAGTATATTTTCATAAATATGAGATTAAGAAGTCAAAAGCTTATGACAATTTTTTGGGACCCAGTCAACATAGTGTGTCTGGTGGCATTGGAGCACTTGCAATGTTTATTTGCCTTTCGATCAAAGGGATATTCAGTAGTGTTTCTGCAGATCTCCTGCATAAAGCAGCGCACTCCCATGCAGAATCAAGTACTCAGCACGAAATACTGAGTTCCTTGCAGGCATCTCACTTGACCCGTACAAGGTGTTTTCTCTACTCGTAGGAGCACCATCTCTGCAGGGAACAGGGAACTGACCCCAAGAAACTACAGCAACATACAGGGGCTGAGCAGGGGGCTCTGAGTGCTCTTCAACTGTCACAGATCAAAAATTGTAGTTTGGTGCTGAACGACAAAACCCCTCTTGACTGGAGAACATGTAGATGTTATAACAAAGATATGGATTGATCCTTTGACTGTAAGGTGATTGCTTAGAAGCTGTATCGCTTGCCTTTTCACCCTAAAATACTTTCTCTAACACCAAGGACTGTAGTGACCTGACCTCCACTGCTTCTATGATTAGTTTTTCTTTTCTTCTAATGAATTAATCACTTGGGTGTTTATATTATGCAAGAGTCCTTATTAATGGACAGTTCCCCAGCGTATTGGGATGGGGACGAGAGGACATGGTTTGAACAGATTCTGTAACAAAAATGTTTGCAGGAAGGAAGAAATCTGAGACTGTAATGCCTGCAGAGCTGTAGGCAGGAGTAAAGTATGAAAGGTTCTCACTTTGAATGCACTTAGTCTCCAACACAACACAGGACAAGCCAAAGCATAAGCACACTAGCTCCTAGCTGACTTGTGACAGCTGATAATGAACAAACACACTGCAGATTGAAGTGTCACCTTAACATGCTAACAAATAATGACTTTCATCAGCTTTATTCAATATATTTCTATCTGTTTCTGAAGTACTGAATGATCGATTTTGCTTGTAAATACATCTGGAAGTGAAAGAAGTTGAAATGTGTACTCTTTACAGATATTAATAAAATACTTTCTCTCTTCATCCCAAAACTAGTAAGTGGAAGGTAGACTGGGTTCTGGCTTTGGAATTGGAAAAATTAAGGAAGTGTAAGTGTAGAAAATCAACTGGCTATCTGAATGTAACATTTGTATAGACTAAAAAGAAAGGGGGGAGGCAAAAAGATTGCATCAATAATATTTATGGAATTTTTGTTCCATTTCTAGATTAAGGGTGCTTATGAACTGCTACATCTTCGATCAGTGAAGCAACCCTCAGCTGCCATCTTTCTATATGTGAAATTCCCATTACTTATAAAAAAAGACTATGGGATCAGCTTAATGAAGAACATGCTTTGTGAATTATGTTTCCTGAGCTATCATACTGTTAATAATGAAATATAGTGATAACTTAATGCTTCCATTGCTCAACAACAGCTTATTTTGATGAGGAATGTAGATGAGTTGTTTGGGGGTTTTTTGTCTGTGTTGCATATACATTTGTCTCAGAAATGTGGGGGGGTTTATATTTTGCACTGTCTCATCTTTTTGATCCCTATCTAACACCTTTTTTTTTCCCTCTGTCCTGTGTGAATAATCCTAGATGTTTGACTGGATCAGCCACAACAAAGAATTGTTCCTGCAAAGTCACACGGAGATTGGCGTGAGCTACCAACATGCCCTTGACCTACAGACGCAGCACAATCACTTTGCCATGAATTCCATGGTGAGTTGAGGGCGTGATGTGAACAGTGGGTCCGTGTGTGAGTGTGTGAGTGAGGAAGGGGCTAGCACATGAGGCCATCTCCAGTTCAGAGAGCACTGTGGACCTGTAAGAGGTGAAGTAAGGAAGGCCAGGCTAGGCTGTGGCAGCAGCCCTCTGTCTGGGAAGCAGAGTGTGGCTCTGTCCATTCAGACACTGATCATAGAATCACTCTGGCTAGACCACAGCCCTAAGTGCCACATCCAGCCTTTCCTTAAACACCTTCAGGGACGGTGACTCCACCACTTCCCTGGGCAGTGCATTCCAATGCCTGATCACCCTCTTCATGAGGAAGAGTTTCCTGATATTTAACTTAAGCCCCCCTGACGCAGTTTCAGGCTGTGTCCTCTCTTCCTGTCACTGGTTGCCTGGGAGAAGAGCCCGACCCCACCTGACTACACCCTCCCTTCAGGCAGTTGTAGAGTGATAAGGTCCCCCCTGAGTCTCCTCTTCTCCAGGCTAAACACCCCCAGCTCCCTCAGCCTCTCCTCCCAGGACTTTCCCTCCAGTCCCTTCCCCAGCCTCGTTGCTCTCCTCTGGACCCGCTGCAGCACCTCAAGATCTTTCTTACAGTGAGGGGCCCAGATACATGATTATTTCCTCGACTTACAAACAGCACAGTCCTGTGGAGTCTATTTGCGTTTTAGAGAACAAATACAATATTTTTAAAGTTTTAGACATTTCTTTGACAGTGAATTAATGAGAACTGTAGATGACACCTTAATAATTTATGCTTCTTCCCCCACACCCTGCTAAGGTACTTTTCAAAACCTTGAAAAAGAGAGACTAATCAAGCTGTCAGTTTTGGCCACAGTGTGATTTTGACTTTTTCAGTACTTAATCGGTCAGCCTTTTTGAATGTAGCTCATTTTACCTTATTTTTACAAAAAAAAACAAAACAAAAAAAAAACCAAAAAAACCCAACATCATTAGACATTTATAAGTGCTTTGCTCACTTTCTTATTCTTTCCAGGCATAAGGTATTTGTTCTGGAAATTGCTCTGCTTTCACCACCGAAATGAGGATAGGATGTATTGATGTTTTGATTGTTGCACTGGGTTAGAAAAATGTGTGCATACCCCCTACTGTGATTGCACAAGGCAGAGATGAGCCCGCTCTGAATGCTCTGTCAACTACACAAAAGATTACTCCGAGTAAACCAATTCCTACAGGTGTACCTCTTCCTGCTGTGTGCGGTCAGATTAGAGTTTCACTGGGGCTGTCACCTCAAAGGTGGTGATTGACGTTGAAGGTGGTGGTGTAAGTCCCTGGAGAGCCACATCCTACTATGCCACCCAAGGGCATAGCTGCTAAGAGCAGCTGTCTGAAATGTGAAAAAGACATCCTGACTACCTGAGGTCATTAAAGACCACACACTGGTTCGATAAGATTACAGGTGTTAACCCTGGTATTCTGGCCAAGTTCCAGATCAGGTAATTAGCTTCTCTGACCTAAATTCCACCCACCATTTTCACCTACATAGCTATTCCTCACTAAAGCACTGTGCCTCACTAGGGCATTGCACAACAGTGGATGATGAGAAATGTTTGTAAGGTCTGTTAATGTATTTATTTGGATTGTAACTGAAAGGAGCACTGAAAAACAGGCTCCAGACACCTGATTGTTAAACTTGCCATCACAAAGCTATCTAGCAAAATACAGGATAGCACAGCCTGCATATAACACTGCTGCTCACAGAATCCTAGCAAATAACGTGTCCTCGAGGTTAGCACATTAAAAGTCATTTGACTTATGAAAGGCGTGAAGTTGATCATAATTCTTCAGAAAACACCATTTAGAAGAGTCAAGCTGGAGGATCTCCCTTTTGCGGTACCATTTGGTGTTATTTTCTTAAAATAACTGGGAGCTAAACTTGGGAAGAGATATTTGTCTCCTCCACCTCTTTTGCATAGAGGATCTATGAGAAAGGACATTAATGGTGGGCACCTTTAACTTACAGCATATGATGAGAGATGGTACTCAGTTCCACTCTTACTAATTGGTCCAAAATACGTGACTGGAAGAACCTCACAATGTAATGAACATATGTGTTCTCAGATAATCCTCCTTATAGAAATATAGCTCAGAGAGCAGTGTACCTGTTTATCATTTCTCATATGCTACTTTTCTTTTAACTTTAGCTGAATTTTAGACCTAGAGTCCCCACTGATGATGGGGTGATGTCTTGCTTTTGGTTTTTTCATTCAACTTAGATTTCTATTTTCAACTATTTTAAAAAAATCTTGTAATATGCTCTCTCAGTAGGTATTTTTAAAAGAGTAATTCTTCATCAGATTTCAGTTGTTGTAGAGAGACTACATAAGGAGTTGAGGTATCATTATTGGCAGTATGGCAAAGTCAGGATAAAAACAATTCTAGAAATGTTTCAGAATACAGATGCAACTCAAGACTACGTGCTTCTTTCTTTTTTTGAGGTGAGTTTTATAGCCTGGCAAGGTTGGTTTGTGGAATTAAACAGGCCTGCTGTCTTGCAGAGAGCTGGGCATCCTATTTTTGGAGTAGCAGACATGCGGATATATCAAGCTGAAAGGACATGTGGAAAACAGTGGGAAAAGGGTAATAACCTTAAGCTGCCAGCTACTTGAACTAACCTGGAGCTGCTATTCTTATGTCACTATACTGCTGCTGTCCATAATGCTCTTTTTTTCAGATAGATTAGTTTCTTTGCTAGAAAAACATGAAGTGACTGCTGGTGTCCCCAAAAGTCAGTATTGTGTTAGTATGCAGGAGAGAGACATCGGCGTGCTGCATCAGGGTATTGGGCTGCATACTAGTTGCTCCATTTGTGGTAAAGCGTGCAGGAAGAGCAAGAGGAGATTGAAACTGAAATGACCCTTTCCTGGCCACAGCCAGGCTCCTGTGGTAGATGTCTCTTGGCACACAGAACTCTGTGCACGCCTCTGTGAAGACACTCTAGTAAAGGTGAATTCTCCGCATTTGTTCATGGCAAGAGCCAGTGATCCAGCAATGGACTCAGGACAGATCAACTTATTGAACAAAGCACAAATGGAGAAAGTTGGCTGATGGCTTTGAATGTGGTGGTAGGACATGACATACCCCAAGCCTACACAGCAGTCTGAGCCATGCTTTGGTTATTGGGGCTGGAAATATGGGTCAGGTCTGCTTCCCATGTAACACTTCAGTGAAGGAGAATCTTGCTGGTAAAAGGAAAGCTAGTGGGAAAGAACCACCACAGCTAACTGTAGTTTCTTGAAGCAAGATACACAAGATTATGTTTTTCCAGGTTTTCTGATGTACAGTCTGATGTGTGAGTTTTGCTTGTTGTTTGGATTTTTTTAATCTGGTGTAGTTTTCTTTAACAAAATTACAATGATGTTAGAAATACATAATTGTGTGATTGCTACTGCATGACTGCCTTCTTTCAGCTGTCTTATAGCAACATCTTAGTTCAGTTGTTCATGCTATCATTTAAGTTCTGTTGGAGGCTGTGCATATTATCTGAGTAGGAGGTTTAGGTCACTATTCTGGGTGCTGTACACTTTCAAAGCAAGAAATGGTCTTTGCCTTGCAGTCTGTTGCCAAAGGCTCTTCTCCTACAGTATTTATATACATAAATTACTTTTGCACATCACGAATCTTCTTGCATTAAATTACCTGCTAATAAATAGTTGTGAAGTTAAGGATTAGGATTGAGTAATGTTAGTTCAGAAGGTTTTAAGAGAGAAAGCTATAGCTCTAGTGAATTTACTATTAGCTATGTACTCCTTTGTGTTTATTATCCAGTGTTCCTCTGTCGCTTGATGTAATACCCTTGGCTGCAAGAAGAAAATGACAGGAATCTTTAGCAACTGGAGAATGTGGAGGTTATTAACCTCAGATCTATTTGCAGTCCCAGGTAGAGTATTGTGACCCACCAAAGTCCAAGAACTTAAGATTCTGATGAGTTTTAATAAATTAAGACGTTTGTAGCCTTCATATCAGATTCATACCTGATGAGCCTTCAAGCTCATAAAGTTCATCAAGTTCATCAAGCATTTTACAAAGTCTTTTCCAGTCTAGGTGATTTTGTGATTTTGTCTTGTTTGTTTGTTTTTTATCCTTTACACTATGCCAAGTGTCCTTTAAGCCTGGCATAACTAATAATAGTCAAAATATTTTCTTCAGTTCCTCTAGAAAATACACTCTCCAAATATTTATTGGGTCATGCCGTTTGTCACGATCTTTCTATATGTCTCCATAGGCATGCTGTGACCAAAGCTCCTCAGAAAAACAATTTGTTACTCTGTTTTGTTACGATAAAAATTCTTTCTTTTAAATGAACAATGTGAGATGTGGAGAAGTCATGTATTTGAGGTAATAAACTGTAGTGTGGTATTTTTCTTTCGGACAAGGACCATAGATATTTTTTTTTCTGTGATTCAAAGCAGTGCTTGTTTTCACTTCAGTTTCAAAATAAATTATGTTAGTCTTTATCACAGTTGTTTATACTGAAGCAATAATACTTTTCACAAAGATGAATATTTATCTCCAGTATTTTGTGAGTAATCTCAATAATTTAGTAAATTCACTAGAGGAAAAAAAACATTGTTTCAACGTGACACAAAGCACACTGGTTGTAGTTCTGCACTTAGATACATGACATACGTGCAATTTATTCCAACTGATTATTCGTAGTTCCCTTGCCAGGACTTTTTTATGCCTGGATCCATTAACCTCCTTAAAGAATGCGTTACTGTTTCTGTGGGACATGCATGAAACCGGCAGGGCTCGGTGCCGGCATGGCTGCCTATCCTGCTGCTGGGGACTTGGCTGGCTGACACTAGATGGAGATGCATGTTTCCCTAAGAAAGCCGCAAGGTATCTCAAACACGTTACAATTATCATGTAAAGGCTAATGATGCCTGTTGAAAATTCCCAACGTTTATCTTAAATGAACAGTATTTTTCTGTATGTAGGCTGAGCTAAAATGCCATCCAATATTATTCTGCAACAGGCTACATATAATTAGCCCTGTTACAGAAACTTAAAGGTTTTAAAAGATATGTCATGAGTTTATTTTGTCACTGAAACATTCTGCTTTGGACTTGCATGTTAGGTTCATTTCACAGATGGTTTCTAGACTCACAGTAACGGTGCAAGCTGGTTATTTTTTATTTTAATTTAAAGAACTCTTCAACAATCAAATTTCACCTTCAGTTAATCTGCAAAAACCTTCACTGCTTGCTATCACAATATCTCAGCTAGTTCTCTAGGAAATGAGATGAACACAGCCAAGTTCCTTGCAGATTTAATGCTTCTCACGGCTCGTTTCTTTTTTTGTGAGTGTAAGGTATTCTTTTTATACATGTATTAGAAGAAAGTATTGTTCCAGCTAGAGTTGGAGGGTTTAATTAAGAGGGAAGGTCTCCCAGCATGCCTGCTAGATGATCAGGGCTGAATGAGTGTATTTCCCTGTAGGAAATCTTTCCACTGTTGAAACTCTGCTACTGTCAATGCTTATCGCTGAGACCGAGGGCTGCTCTCCTGCCGCGTGGTAGGGACTTCAGCAGTGATGGTTGACACTGCAAGGAACACCTGCGTTACAGGCACTGATGACCAGAATCAAGGCCTTGTTTACGTGACAGAAATGGACTAAGAATTGATGGGCAAAGAGGGGTATGTGTACTTGCAAGGCATTGCACAAGGCTTTCCTGAAGTCTAAAAGAAACTCCTGCATATCGTGATGCTGATGTAAATGTGGGGAAATTTTTCTCTTGTTTTCCAGCCAAGTGATTTTTGGAAGGTAAAAAAATCCCCTTTATGACTAAAGTTCCAAAATTGAAACAAAGTCAATGAAAAATTAACTCTGACATATGGAGTGCTTTTTAGAAAGTCTGCAAATACTTGTGAAATAGAGGTTTTTCAATGGCGAAGGGTATATATTAGCCAGAAAGTGTGTATATCCTAGGGCCACAACAGCGGAACGTCAACTGAAATGCTTGTACCCTTACTTCTAGACATTAATATATAGTTTGACCTATTGTAGTCCTATATAACCATAAATCAGTGATCCTTTGCAATCGTCTGGGGACACTTCTCAGTTTTGAAAAAAAATAGGAGGCCTTAGGTTATATTTAAAGTGAGACTTTCTATGAACCTGCTAGCAGTAGATTTTCCAGTCTAAAAGAAAAATGAAGTCACAGACATTAGTTACTCTTTACTTACTTCCTATTAGGATAAAAAGACCTATATAATAGTGACATAGAAAAATCTCAATTCAGTTTTTAGAAGTGAGCAAACCAGACGGAAAAGAAGGTTTAAGTTTGTGAAATGTCAACAGTTGAATTCTGGTGGCATAGATTTTTTGTTCCATATTGCTCAGAACATTACATATTGGCAGATAAAGGTGAAAAAGACGTGGTTAACAATTATTTTCTACTCCAGGGTGGGAAAAAAATCTTACATTTTTGGATTGTGCTCAATTAAATATTTTTCTCTTGAACCTAAATGCTGGAGTGCCTTAAATCCATATTTTACTTTACTGCAATCCCCAACAGAGATCCTGTGTTTCTCAATTTTTCCTAGAGATTCCATCTTTCCTGATAATAGTGACATTGGATAGAGGTCCTGAGACTGTAAAATGTGTTATGTCTGGTAGGATGCGCTATCCTGAGTTCCAGGCCTTTAGCCATGTCTTTGCTCTCTCTTATTTTTCTGAGAGACCTTGACCAAATCTTATGTGGCCAACTCCCATTTCAACGTATCTACTTCACTGAGGTCAGACAGAAGAAGTGGAGGTGAAGAGTGTGTGTGTCCAGAAGTAGGAGGTATCCCCTTTGCACTACCTGTTAGACCTACTAGAAGACCACGTCACATGTGATAGTGCACTTGAATCCATTTATTGCTTGGAAAGAAGCCAGGGGAAGGTCAGGAGTCTCTGTTTCCTGAGCCAGTTCCACTTGGTGCACCAAGAACAGAGGTGTGAGCAGGTAACTCCCAAAGTGCCTCTTGCTTTCTGCTGGAAAAGCTGTGGAGTTGGTGGATTGGCTACAGGACAGGTTGGTACTCTTCCATGAAAAATTCTCATCTAGGAAAGTGACGTTTCACCCATGAAAATCTCAGTCTCTGTATAAAAATATAACAAACAGACATAAAAATATATAAATCATCCTGATAAAAAACAGTCTCTAAGAACATCTACAGCATTTCAACTAAACTTACCTTTACCCTTCTACTAGTCAGTACATCTATATACTGTTGCTATAGGGACCCAGAGAATTCACAGTTGTGTTCCCTCATGCTCATTGCGTTGCAGTGTCTTCAGAGAAAAAAAAAACAACAAATAAAAGCAAGATGAAAGCAACTATTTCTGACATGAAATGAAAACTTCTTCAGCAATTTTTCTTTTCCTTCAAACAGAGTAAAATTCCGTGTCTTCGTTTGGTGCAATGCATCCAGGCTTTAGCAACTGCAGTGATCCTACACTGCTTTCCACCAGATGAGCTGACCTGAAATGTTGCAAAATGATCTTTGCTGAGGCTCAGTTGTGTAGGCTTTCTGGAAGAAAGGCTTAAATGTTGATTCAAAATTCCAGCTTTTAACCTAGACACAAAGAAATGTTTGACTGCAGCTGATGGTCAGAACTCCAAATCATAATATCTTTTTTTAGTATATTTTAAACTTCAGAGCAGTTTTGATGAGTTTAACTGTACTGAAATAAATATTTTTTTTTCTTTAAAATTAATCTGACCATTTGGAGACAAAGGTAGTTTTTTAAGAAAAGGCTGTGTGATAAGGAAGAAAAACCCCACAAACCAAAAACCTTAGAGTCTGGTATTGGTTTAGATTTGTGTTATTTATGTGACAGCTGTCACAGTCATGGTTCTACCAGGGAGAGCAGAGTGTCTGTAAGGACTGCGGCCCCATCCTTTTTTCCTTTAGCACCTTCTGATACGATGACTGTACTTCATCATTATCCCACACACTTCGCAGACATACTTTGCCCTGTTCGCACCTTAGTTGGGATCCGTGTCTGACTTGGTAGGACTCTGTTGTGTTTCATGTTTGGATTGGCAGATACCTTTCCACTTTGTGCCCCCACTGGCTGCTCCAGCAAGCACTTCCACCTCTGATTTATTATTTGCCCATGAGTAAAACTGTTAAAATCATCAGGGCTGAGTCTGTCCTTGTGCATAAAGGTCTTACAGATTCTAGTCTCTGAAATTCCTAAAGCCTTTTTACAATGCTTTAGTGGGGCAAGCAAGCAGTGAGTCAACATCAGCAAAACTTCTCCGGTTCTGGGATGTCCCTTTCCTCTGGTGAGGAGGAAGAAGAAAGGAGAAATGTTTATATCAAATGACATTCCAGAAATCTGTACGATAGCTGTTCTTCTTTTGGTGGTGCATCTTCGTAAGATGTCCTGATGGCTACTTATTTTCAGGTTTATGTTCCTATGCAGAATAGGGGGTATTGTAATGCAAATACATTGCTGTCCACAGTTCAGTTTGAGAAAGAACTATACTTCCACTGCTTCGAGTCTGAATAAAAAACATCATGGAAAATTCTTATGAAAGAACTGAAATTATTACTCCTTTAGTAGGCTTTTTAAATCCTTCTAAATTCAGACTATAGTTAAATGATATTTCTGCTGGAGAACAGCTTAAAATAACCTGCAGAAAAGGTAACATTTTAGTTTAAGAATATAATTTAATAGATATTTCTGTGGAAACATATTTCTGTAGAATATCCTTATGAGATCTTTTAAATTCTGTAAGACTTTTCCATTTGTTGACACTGAATATCTATAAAGGATTGTCAAAGACATCTCAAAGGACAGAAAGCAAACATTTCACTTACGAATATGTGGCTTTAGCATCCAGAAATAAGAGGTAATGCAACAGAAATATCAAGAATAAGGTAGAAGCAATGAGAAGGCACTAACAGGTGAGTAAATAGCTGAAGTATGACAAATTAGTTTTACATAAGTAAATTCAAGGAGAGAGAGGGAGATAACAGTGTTAGATAATGGCAGAGATGCACAAAAATGATTCTCAAGGGATGTATTTTTAGTGGAAGGTAGTACGCCTGCTATTCATGCATATTTAAGCAGGTGGTTGATTGCTCTCGCTGAACTGCTCGGCTTTGCTCCAGCTGCTGGTGTTTGGAATGTGTAATGAAGACGGAGGGTGGTCACGGTTCTTCCTTCTCTTTATTTATGTGTGCTTTTTAATTTTCAGAATGCCTATGTCAACATCAATCGGATCATGTCTGTTGCATCACGGCTTTCCGAGGCAGGCCATTATGCTTCCCAGCAAATTAAACAAATATCAAGTCAGCTGGATCAAGAGTGGAAGAGTTTTGCTGCAGCTCTGGATGAGCGCAGCACCATCTTAGCCATGTCTGCTGTCTTTCACCAGAAGGCTGAACAGGTGAGCTGCTTTTGTGAATGGCAAAATGATCCACTGCTGTTTTGAGAATGATAATGCCTGGTAGCTTGTGGCTGAGAGGTTAAGATCCTTGTTCCTGGTGGATCAGTTTCTCAAAATCAGATATCATCATTTTCCCCAAAAAGCTGATAGATGTTCCCTGAGTGGGTAAGAAAATATGTTTATGCCTTAGAGATAAGAATGAATCCGATTTTGAGTGAAGTGCACTGGTTCAGTAACAAGGTGCCTTGTTTCTCTTGCCTAGTATTTCATCAGTGCTGTGGATAAATTCATGATTGTTATGACCAGGAAAACAGTATGCGTCTGTAATGGTATGTGTAAGTGGTATGTTCTGTGTGCTCAGGAATATTCACAAATATGACATAGGCCAATACCATCAGACAATTTCTAGGAGCCAAACACATTATTGTTAATGAAAATTAGGGAATTAATTCCACCACCTACTTGTTCAGTGCTCACCATAGCCTTAAACTTTGTTAGACCTCACTAAGTAGAGACTTCAGAAAGAGCTAGGATCATCCAAGAAAATTTTCCATGTCCCTGAAATCTGATTTGTGGCTTTTACAACTATTAGAATTATTCCATGATTTCATAGCTGCAAAAGATTTAAAATATGTCAGCGAATAAACCTTCTGCTTTTTCTACACCTAAACCAGGTCCATTTAATGGCAATGGTTCACCTTGACCATATGTTGATTACATTCATTTTCCAGTAACAAACACTGCTTTGGGGCTCTCTTCACTATTGCTGTGTGCTTGTTTTTCCAAGCAGTTCATATCAAAGCTACCAAGTGGATGTGCTTGATGTTTATAAAATGACCTATACTTCAAGTGTCTGAAGAAGAAATGATAACTGATAAGTCAGAAACTGTGTCTCATAAGCCAGAATATACATATGGAACAGTTTAGCTCAAACAGAAAAGGTTTTATTTGCTGTTTGTTTCTGACTGTAGCATTATAATGGATTTTTCTTTATTTTATGTTTCCTATTGACAACAGGCCATAGCATAGAGCAATTACTCACCCTACTGGGCAGTCACTCATGTGCTTAAGCACACTCAGTGCTGTGATGGGACTGACACACTTAAGATACCCTTCACCTCTGTACAATGGGCACTGTAGTGTTTAGGTGTAGTCTTCACGTTAATAATTGTAAGTCATTGTGTGTTCATTAAAAAAAAAAAAAAGAAATTATCCAGTCTGTAGTCACAATGAGAATGTTTAAGCTGTGTTGACGAAGTAGTTCTTTCTGGTTTGTTTGAGGTTTAGATGGTTTTCCCTTTTTTATATATTTTTTACAAGCAATCCCCTATTTTTCTGATGTGTCGGTCTTGTCTACAGTTTACAACGAGTTGCTGAGATAGTATAGCATGAAAAGCGGTAAAACAGAAAGCTGTATTGAACTGTCTCTCACAATAGAGATGATTTTTTTCTTCTTCTTCCTACCTTTCAAACACTGTCAAAATGGGCATTTTGCCTCAGCCTTAACTTGAAAAAAAAGCCACACTAACATCACTTTCAGCTTTGGGTCTTTTTTCTTCGCAATTCTATGGATGAGCCTGAAAAACCCCAGTCCCGCCTTGGCACCTCCTCATAAGGAACTGAAGTCTGTGGTGCCTGACAGAAGCTGATCTCTCATTACTAAGCAGGCAGGTTAATTTGCTAATTGTGAACAGCAGTTGCTCCTCACTTACAGTGAGAGACAATTCAGTGTAAGATAGGCACCGATGTGAAGCCTGTAAACTCAGACTGCTGCAAAAAAGAAATGTGGGCCTCTGTATGCGTATTAGCCAGGGTTAACATTTCAGCTTTGCTTTAGTAATTCTGGTAGGATATAGCAGAGTCCTGAATGCTAATAATTTAGTCATTTGACCTCTGTACAGTATAAAAAGTGAGGCATTTGGGATTTGGTCTATAACTCAGTCTGTTGTCTTTAAAATAAATTTTCATTCTAAATGTGACTCTCTAGTATTACTATATTATTATTACTTTTTAAACTCCAATCAGGGCTTCATTATTGTACAACAAATAAGGGTTGAAACTCTGAAGAAAAGATGTAGATAAACCCATTTCTTCCTCTGTCATGGGTGAGATCTTTCTTCACTCCCTTTGTTTTGTCAGTAAAGGTAATCTTGCAACCGTTTCTCCTGGAGTGTAGCCCTGCTTCCCTCACACTGATCTGATATGCAGATTGTCTTTCCTTCTCCAGTGCAATAAGCTGCTACGGTCTCTTTGTTCATTCCTTCCTATTGATTGAAGTTCTCTGTGATGCCAACGGGAAGCAAGTCTGTTGGGACCATAATCTTTCAACCTTTGGCACACTCCAGCCTGCAAGGAAGTTGTTGGCTTGGGACAGAGATTTATGAAAAGCTTTACGATCTCTGTAATGTGCAAGCTGAGCAGGAAGCAACTTGTTTTTCAAGGTCTCTTCATAAAGACCTCACGCAGAAAACTGCACAGAATACAATTTGTCTGGCTTGGAAGGATGAAAGGCTGAGTCAACCCTGTTGGGAATTGAACCTCACATCTGTCTTCACGTGCCTCAGAATCACATAGCTTTCCTGGCTCTTATTGCAGATACGTGTGGCACGTTGAATGGAACTCGGCTGAATGAATTCCTGGATCAGAGCTTTTTTTTTTCTTTTTCTTTTTCTTTTTCTTTTTCTTTTTCTTTTTCTTTTTCTTTTTCTTTTTCTTTTTCTTTTTCTTTTTCTTTTTCTTTTTCTTTTTCTTTTTCTTCTTCTTCTTTTTCTTTTTCTTTTTCTTTTTCTTCTTCTTCTTTTTCTTTTTCTTTTTCTTTTTCTTCTTCTTCTTTTTCTTTTTCTTTTTCTTTTTCTTCTTCTTCTTTTTCTTTTTCTTTTTCTTTTTCTTCTTCTTCTTTTTCTTTTTCTTTTTCTTTTTCTTCTTCTTCTTTTTCTTTTTCTTTTTCTTTTTCTTCTTCTTCTTTTTCTTTTTCTTTTTCTTTTTCTTCTTCTTCTTTTTCTTTTTCTTTTTCCTTTTTCTTCTCTCTCTTACCTCTCTTCTCCTTCTCCTCCTCCTCCTCCTCCTCCTCCTCCTCCATGTGTGTCGTCCTTAATTTCTTTAAACACAATTTGTACGTACTAGACCATCATGAAAAGACAGAGGAAGAGGAAGGGAGAAAGCTTAGCCTCCTGCCAGGCTTCCTTCAGCACATGTGTTTCATCAAAACCAGTAAACTAAACTCCAGACAACCTCTATGCCCATCTCAAGGTGCAACTAGAGATATTCAGTGGAAGTGTTTCCCAAATGTCCATTAATTTACATGCTTCAGATTTCTTGGGGTTTTGATTTTGTGGGTTTTTTTCTTCTATTCCCTTCCCCCTGCACTCTTTCTTATGCCAGCAAGGAGATGTTCTAGTGCAAATGACAATCTGCTTCTGTATCTTCAGGTATGTTGAGGCAATTCAAAGTTGCAAGACAATATAGGAGAACATGCCTTATCTCACTGGTTTCAAAGGAACTGTCCTGATTTACACCAGATGGGATTCTGGCACACCAACTGCCAGACTTACCAGGTGTCCTTCCTTTCTTGGATGTAATCTCTGAAAGCGTACTAAAGTATTCATAAGATGTTCACTCTGTGGACCCTGTTAGAATGAACAAACTAATGTCTTCAGTCAGCTGAGAGATCTCAGCCTAATTCTGGATTGGAGTCTACCCTCGGAAGTGCACAAGCAGAATTACTATTTAGGATAGTAGGTGTTAGATGCACACGCTAGATATTTGTGCTCATTCTCTGAACACTGACCCCTGACCATTTGTTTCACATTATCTTACTCCCCAACCAGGAAGACTACTACTGTTCTCATCTCCGCCTACATCTCTCTAAGCACATCCTGAGCCGCCCTTTTTGAGGAAAGGAAATAAAAAAGAGAGGAAATGAAAAATAGGAGGAAGAATTTGAGGAAAGGAAAAGCCTTTGATATCTGTAAAGGGATAAGACCAAGACAACTTCTGTATTAGGCAAGTTACAGAAATAACAATAGGAAATATAAAAAAAATATCAGGGTACTGAGAGATACTGTAGGTCACTGAGGAAAACAGTTTCATCACCTTCTTCCCATCTTTTCCCACAGCCATTCTAGAGCATGAAAGTACACTACCATTTGTTTTTATTTTCTCTGGGGCCTAAGAGAACTACCATGGTTATCCTGCAGCTTCCACACAGAGGCCTGGCAAGCCATAAGCATCAAGAGGTGTGTGGCCAGCAGGTCGAGGGAGGTGATTCTCCCCCTCTATTCCACTCTCGTGAGACCCCAGCTGGAGTATTGCCTCCAGTTCTGGAGCCCACAGTACAGGAAAGAGACGGACATGCTGGAACGCATCCAGAGAAGGGCCACGATGATGACCAAAGGGCTGGAGCTGCTGTCCTGTGAAGACAGACTGAGAGAGTTGGGGTTATTCAGCCTGCAGAAAAGAAGGATCCAAGAAGACCTTATTATGGCCTTCCAGTATCTTACGGGGGCCTGCAAGAAAGCTGGTGAGGGACTTTTTAGGATGTCAGATAGTGGTAGGACTAGAGGCTATGGATTAAAACTAGAGATGGGTCGATTCAGGTTGGATGTTAGGAAGAAGTTCTTCACTATGAGGGTGGTGAGACACTGGAACAGGTTGTCGGGAGAGGTGGTGGAAGCCTCATCCCTGGAGGCATTCAAGGCCAGGCTGGATGGAGCTCTGAGTAACCTGATCTAGTGGGAGGTGTCCCTGCCCATGGCAGGGGAGTTGGAACTAGATGATCTTTAAGGTCCCTTCCAACCCTGTCAATTCTATGATTCTACGACTGAGCAAAAAATGTGGAGAAATATGGACTATAAAATGTCTGAGCTGTGTTTTGCTGCAACCATGTAACACAGGATAGTAGTCCTGAGGAAAGTAGTAAGAAGCGGTCTGAGAATACATTATTTCCTGACAAAATACAGAATTTGCAATATACGTGTGTAGGTTGTGAGTCAGAAGTAAGCATAGAGCATTACCTTAAAGTTAGTTTTGGATTAGGTCAGAGGTACCTTTGGGACATTTTTGATTTGAAATTTTTCTTAATCTTTCCTGAAGTCTTGAAAAACACGGACAATTACTGAAGCCTGTCATTTCAAATCATATTTAAGCAGTTTTAATGTCCCAAATAAGAGGTATTCTAGTTTATGGGCTAACTAGAAATTTATGCCATTAATTTAAATGGTATTGAGTATCCAGTAGACAGTAACAGCTCCTGTTCCAACTTAGCAGTTAGCAATTTACAATTTTAAATGAGTCTTTGTTCAACTCAGTCAAATGGTGATTTTGTGATATGAATATCTTTCTAGCATGAAGAGTTACACTTAATAAAGTTGTTTGTGTCTGCCACAGTGTGTGACAAATAATAAAAAACTGCTTTAAAAAAAATACCCAAATCAATAGTCTTATGCTATCAATTAACACTTTGCAAAAATCCTTGAAAAAAGATGTGCTCACCCTACATGAATCTACACACACAGCACAGCCCATTCTGCGCTGTGTCAGGGTATGGTGGTAAACCCCTGACAGGCTGCACTTCTTGAAACTTTCCAGAACAGGTGATGTGAACTGCTCCTGCTAGTGGCAGAAGTGACAATACTGATGTAATTGTTGGTGTGACATTGTCTATGTGGAATAGATACACAAAACAAAGGTGAGTGTGAGACAACAAGGTAGAATTGTGCTTATCTGCACAAGATCTTCTTGAGCCTTCTCCCACTTACCATGCAAATCGTAGTCTGGCGATACAGCGGTATGTGTGTAACATGACAATGAAAGGTTATACTGAAATTAGTAGAATTCAGCAGTTTTGGTAACAGTGTGAGTCTAGCAGCAGGAACTCTGGCCTATAAGGCGTAAAGGTCTTTTGTTCACTGTTTCGACCAAGATGTTCATTTGACAGCCCCAAAAGCGATTGATCTCAACAATGTGCTCTTAAAACTGTGTAGGAAATTATGTGAATTCCACTACCTTGGCACAAAATGTGATGGCTGTAACTTTATACAAGGGTGCTTGGAGATTTCATCTTAAGAGACTCAACAGATCAGGAGTCAAACCAACACAAGAGAAGCTGCCATCCTTGCAGCCAGCCTTCTAGAAAGCACAGTTGTCACTGGTGGATTTGTACTTTGTAGACGTGAACATTTAGGAATTTGTCTTTGTCACTGAATCTTTGTGCACTGAAAAGAAATGTTTACAATGCAAACATTTTATAGCCTTGATTACACAGCAGCATGGTGAATAGCTTTGCCCTGCTAGTAAAAATGGATGCTGATGCCAGAGCCAGACCTGAATTGGAATTCTTTGTTTTGAATCACACAGCTCTTCATGCTAGGAGTGAGTGCTTTACTAATAAGCCACAGGTGAACACTTCAGGAGTGGATAAAGCTGTGATACTGGGGGTGGTTTTGTGGCATTGTACATTCACCCTACAGGGCACTCCATCTGTCTTATAATTAGCTGTTCTTTTTTATAAATAGTCCCAAAGTATGGCAGGTCAGTTCACCAGAAAGATGGAAGAAGGGAAAATATTAATGAGACGCAATGAGGTGGCATTAGGTGGTTAGTATGGACAAAATATGAACATGTGAGCTATGTCATTGAAATAAACCCCGCTTAAAAGAAAAATGAGATGGGAACCTTAAAGACTAAATTCCTCTTTTCTTTTTAAAAAAAAGGCAGCACCCAGGAGAGCCTCCCCGATTTGTTTGGCCAGAGTGAATCAGAACTGCTCTGGAGGCCTTTAAGAGTGTAAAAATATTTCTTTTTTTCCATCCCTCTGCTCCCCAAAGCCATTCAGTTTCTGTCTGTTAAGGCTTCCAACCAAGGTGCTAAACCATATCAATTGCAATGGCAATGATTTTTTTTTTTCCCCTTCTTGTGCATGTCTGCCCAGCAGGAACTGGACTGAGACCAGCAGCTCATTTTCCATTGGCTGCTAAGCAGCCGTCAGATGGTAATGGTATCTGATCACTTCTAACCTGGGCCAGAATCAAATGTGTGACCCAGGGGTTTAAAACCTTGGTGTCCTCTCAGCAATCCCGCTGAGCTGGCCCTGGGTTGGAAACTGCTTGAATACAGACTGGCTGGTTTTTGACTGAAATGAATGTCAGCATTGATTTTAGTGGGAGTTTTTTCTTGCCCAAATTAGTAGTGTTAAGAACAGGTAAGGAACTGAGGAAGACTGACAATTGAGACAGTGCCAAATACAGCTGGAGCTGTAACTGTGTCCTTTTGTGCTTCACCTTGATGGTTTTTTTTAAACATGTTGTAGTCTCCTTTTTTAGAATGCAGTGTTGCAGCCTCCCTGCGTGGTATACAAAGAGTCTTAGAATGGGTGCTTTCTAAGGCTGGTTAAGGGAGCATTTGTTTTTAATCCAGAAGAAACAAAAAACATTCTTTCGGATCTAGATGTTCTTCAAGCACTGGGGAGGTGACAGGAACGTACTGTTACAGGCTGCCCAAAAGGACTCCTTTATAACTGTTACGTATTCCTCAGTCTGTGGTGCAGTCGTCTGTGGCACTGTGCAAACAAAGTTTTCTGATGTTGGTGACTTGTTGTTCTGTGTCACTGTTGCTCATTGTTCTCGGAATTATTTCAGTTCCTTTCAGGTGTGGATGCCTGGTGTAAAATGTGCAGCGAAGGAGGCCTCCCCTCAGAAATGCAAGACCTGGAACTGGCCATCCATCATCATCAGACCCTGTATGAACAAGTAACACAGGCCTACACAGAGGTATGTACTTCCCAGAGAAGAACGCAAGTATTCGACTGAATTTACCAGCTTAGCTTTTCTAAATAAGATACATTTGCTTTCCATTGCTGCAACTTTTTCAAAAAAGGAGTCAGACCTAATCCCAGGTTCTAGGATTCTGGTGACTCCCAGTAATCTTCTTGCAAGGCCATAACAGGACAATCTGGGCAGACACCTTGATGATGAATGTAAGGAATGTCAGATAGCAATCTCTTACTTTCTGAACATACCTGCAAAAAATTCCAGAATAGTCAATAAAAGTGAGCATGTCTGGGTCGTAGTCACAGAGGGCAATTGCTTATTCAATACTTAGGCTTCTCAGGAGCAGCAGATTGTATGAGTAAACATAGAATAGTCAAGCTGATCTTTAGTTGCGACTCTGAATTTTATACATTTATACTTAACTGAAACTAAGGGGGCTTTCTTAACAGCATTTAAAAATTATTTCTGAAAATTAAGTCAGATTGGGATTAAATAAAAAATAATAATGTTTGAGGCTGGCGTTTTGTTTATCTGCCCCAAACTTGTTTTTTGTAAAATGAGAAGTCGTTCAAAACCTATTAAGAAAAGCAACCTTCAACATGCATATTGCTTTTTCCGATGCTTCCTCAGAAAGCTACACATTGTCACGGACACAGCTGTTTAAATAATTTCTATGTTATTTTACTAATAAGTACATCTGTAAACAGTATCTAGAATTGCCAGAAAGATTACAGTCTGTAATTTCAGAAATGTTCATCCCTTTTTCCACAGCTACATGGTGAGCTGAAAAGCCCGGATTAGATTTAGGAGTCCTGCCTCCTATCCACATGCCTATTTCTCCAAGCCAGATAATACCCCTTGCCCACAGAAAATTATGTTTTGCTCCCCAGAGCTCTGTATGGTGGGATGAAAATTGTAGATTTTTCTTTCCTTTTTTTTCCTGCAGAGTCATTTAAAATCTCCATTTCTGTTTCTATAATTCTAAGAGGTTTGGAATAGAATTGAAATTCCCTGGAATAACCTCTTTATTCAGCTATTTAATAGAATATTAATTAACATTTACTAGGATATATGGACCTATTCTGCTCTGTCACAGACTATAACAAAGCGATTCAGATTTGCTTCAGGAACCTAAGAGGAGATGCACAAAGAATCTTAGGGAGACTTTTTTTTCCATCTTGCCATGGTTGTAGTCATAATTATTTGCGGCCTTTCCTTTATTGTGCTTGAGTGCAGCGCAGAAATAGTGGAGGCAAAGATCATGGGCCTGATACGCAATCCACAGCTAAGCATTCCTCTCCTGCAGTAAGCCAAGCTGCTAGCACAACAGGCCTTCTCCCTTCTGAGAATCAGGTGGTGCTCTTGCTTTCACTTTGGGTAGAACAGTGCTGGAGGGAGGAGATACACCTGAGATGTATGCCTTTGGCAGATTACCCTCTTGTAAAAGTATTCCTCCAGATGTCTCTAGCCAGGGTGCATGTGTTGCTCCACCAATATTTTTAGTGCATGAAGAGCAGCAGACAAACTTGGGACACCCTTACTGAGGACTGTAATGATTTGGTAAAGATAAGGAGGGAGGAAGAGAAAGGTTTTCTTTAGTCAGGCTTAAGCCTGGTTGATGGCAACAGCATCTTGTTCACTGTGGCTTGATTAACTGTGCTTTACTGTCTGTTCATAGAGGCACAATATATTTGTTCTGGGGAAAAAGTTTATTTTTTCTCCTAGCACAAACTGTAGCTGTTTCACAGGTGGCATCAGCTGTGAATTGAATTGGCCCTTGCAAAGATTTGGAAGTCTCACTCACTATAAAGGATATCTACAGATTTAAACTTATTGTGCATACAGCATCTGTGGAGACTATTCCACTAGCACAACAAAATCTACTTTCTGCTTCACCCAGGGTCACATAACTTCTTACAGAAGCATTTGCATGCTGCCCATCCTGGTTCTTTTCCTACCACAAAGCCAAAATACAGAAATATCGCCATATAACAGGAGTGCATACGTGTTGTGTCAAGTGGTGAGTTAAACCTTCCCAGAGAGTCCAGCAGCAATTCTGTACTTTTCAAATTAAGAGAGAAATGGTCAGATTTACTTTGACAAATGCAGCACTGGCACACGTTTACAGGGACTGCTGGATGGAGGTCCATATAGAAGTGAAGTGGTGCAACTAAGCTGATGCTTGTCTCCCTGCACAATCCTTGAAAAATTCAAAAGTTCGCTGGAAAAGAGATTTCCTGACTTATTGTTGCAGTTCTAAGGAGAACATGGAAATGACTGAAAGAGCACAGTAGGTACCTTCTCTGTTTGTGAAGCTGTTCCCTTCCTTTCTGAAATCTGTTCAGTGGTGAGCTAAGAGCACAAACCTTCTGAGCCCATTGATTTGCAAATTCAGTGATATTCACAACAAAAATACTTTCAGAAAAGAAACTTTTTAAGCCAAAGAACTTGAGAGCTGCACAATATATGAAATCTCGGAATATGTATGTAATCATTGCAAGTACTGAGTACCACTGATTACCTGATTGTCACTGTGCTTCTTGCCATGTATTTAGTTCAGCATGATGGGACAAGCATGTAAACTGATGAGCAGGAGAACACTTCTAATAGCCTCTGATTTGTGTTAAAGATTATTAGCAGGACAACACAAACACTTGAAGTCAGGTGTTTATCTCTGTGCAGAAAATAACTGGAAGGCTAGGAAAGAATGAAAACTTGTAATCTCTGAGCGTTTTTAGCCAGGCAACAGGAACAAATTCTCATGCAACAGATTAGAGCCTAGATCCTATAGAAGAAAGAGGAGTAAGAGAGAATGCAAAGGTATACTTACTCTTCCCTTACACCACAAATCTGGGAGACCATTGTCCTGTCTCAGCTTCCGACAAAGCAGGAGCATACAAGCTGTTGCCTTTGAAAGAATCTTTTTATTCTGCATTTGTCCTACACCGAGACTTGTTATTGTAAAGGCCCTGTTGTACTCACTACTCAGCTCTGGAAGAGCACTATTTTTGTAGGACAACTTAGCCTGAATTTAGACTGGTGTTTGGATGAGTCATAATTAACATACAGAATATTTCACTCAAGGACTTGACCCCTCAAAATGGAAGAATTGCAGGATTATACCTCTGGGAGGCAAAATACTGACATGCAGGGCCTGCACTTGGGCTGATGTAGGTGTGAACAGGTCTATGTTATGGCACAAAGCTGCCAGGAAAGTTGTTCCGAGTAAAGCATGTTTGTCATTTTGTCTGTGCAACCACATATCTCTTACTGGTAAACTTCGGAAACCTTATTGTTCCTGATTCTGCTGTGATTTCTGTCAGTGTAAATCAGCAGGGACTATGCTAAAAACACCACCCAGGGACAGATCCAGACCAGCTGTAAGCCCAAAGACCAGTAACAGGAAAATTGTGAATCCACACAGTTGGATTTATCCAATGCGAAGAGTGAGTTCCTGATCTAATAAGCTGCTACCAGTGTGTGCATAGCCTTAGTTTCCTGTTCTCCGTGATTGAATTGTTGCTGATAATCTTCCCACAGATAAAATAGGATGTAGTATGCCTTGTCTCCTCCCAGCCTAGCAGCTATTCCACCTCCATAATGTTGCCAAGGTAACACCCGTGCCTCAGTGTTTCCTCCTAAAATTGTCCCTCATACCGCCACTATCCGCTACTGTTGGCAAATACAACCTTTCCCTCTGTGACCCCAGAAGGCTCCAGCGCGTGCAAATTGTTCCAGCTGGTCTCGAGAAGCAACTGAATTTGAGTATGGAAAGCCACTCCCTATGGACTCTCCGGTTATTTCCTGATCTGATTTCAGATTGCCCTGAATATTTAAAAAAATCTCCAAGGATCTGCTTAAGCCCACCTAACAGTCATAAATATGATGAAACTTGAGTCCGTTAGTGCCAGTATAAATCTCAAAGGCTCTCCTGATTTCTCTAAAAATGCACCAGATATACACTGCTACAACTGACTGGGATGTTGCATGGCTTGCCAAAAGACACAGGTTTTGGATATTACAGGATATTTGCTACATCTGAACAAGCAACTTAAAAAATACAGAAATAAATGAGACTTGGAAATCCTTAAGAAGTGTTGTAACTTTGACTGGTAACGTTCAGAATTTTACCAGGTGAAAAACATTCATTAAGCCATTCTTTGGCAAGATTGGCATTTGTAGTTACATAGAAATAAGAACACTTTTCAGAAAATCTTGACATTTTCACTGCAGTTTGTTTCAGAAGGAAAAGAGAAAAGTGGGCTGAAATTGCAATAGTGGCTTCACTTACCATTTCTATTGAAAAAAAATATTTTAACTTTACAATCTGCAACTGAAAAATATTTTTTAAAGCCATTTTTTAGAGAACTGATGTATGCACAACACTTTTTAATAGCAGTTTGGTTATTATGGTTCCCTTTTTCAGTTTGCCTATCAGTATGAAAATGAGGAATGTTGCAGGAAAAAATCTGGCATTAAAAAATCTGGCATTCTGTGGGGTTTTTTAATGGCCAAATGCCTTTGCATCTGCAAATGTGTCTTGATATGCTCAAAAAAGGTTACAGATGTGCAGAGGGCTTTGCCTTTGCCAGAAAACTTTGTAGCCCATTGAAAATGGAGACTATAGATCCTTCTGAGCTGTTCCTGGGGAAGAGAAGAATTGCTATCATATACTAATTTATTTTTCACTGCCACTGGATGAAATGCAGAATCGGAATGTCACACTTCTCGATGTATATACATACTTAGTAGTCTTACAAAGAAAGGACTCTCCCTTATCATACAGAACATGAATGACTCTGCCATCTGTGGTTTTCTTAAATTGCCACCTCCTCACAAAAATAGTCCCACTATTGCAAATGTCACCTGTCATCAACTAGTGTGTGTCGAGAATTTTCAGGGCTCGAGTGTCAGAACGTAATATAGTCTTGGGATCTCTGTCTCCGTGTGTTCAGTCCCGGCAGTG
Source organism: Apaloderma vittatum (assembly GCF_000703405.1). Taxonomy (NCBI): domain Eukaryota; kingdom Metazoa; phylum Chordata; class Aves; order Trogoniformes; family Trogonidae; genus Apaloderma; species Apaloderma vittatum. The sequence goes on from NW_009730977.1 coordinate 132,589, forward strand.
TGGTGTCTGTGCTCCTGCTGAGTGGCACAGCAGGCCCGCTGGGAAGCGAAGGCAAGTGCTGAATTTGTAAGTACGAGTCAAAAAGAGATGTTAGGAGGTCTTTCTTCCTTTCTGACTAAAATAAGGAAAACACGCAGGGGGAGAAGAGAAGTCAGCTTGACTGTGCTCTGTCAGCTATTGGATGTTTAAGTATCAGTGCAGTGAAGTAGACCTATTTCTTCACCCAGGTGAGCCAGGATGGAAAAGCCTTGCTGGATGTCCTGCAGCGTCCCTTGAGCCCCGGGAATTCTGAATCCCTCACTGCTACTGCAAACTACTCCAAGGCTGTTCACCAGGTGTTGGATGTGGTACATGAAGTCCTGCATCACCAGCGACGCCTAGAGAGCATCTGGCAACACAGAAAGGTCCGACTACATCAAAGGCTACAGCTCTGTGTTTTTCAGCAG
>NW_009730977.1:133065-141084 GCF_000703405.1 Apaloderma vittatum
ATGTCACTACTTAAGGAGATAAAGAATGGCCCTTTCTTTACAGCCAGAAAGATTGTTTGGTGACTCATCTAGAGGATACCAAGTTTTCACATGCAGCTGTATCCGTGCTAGAAATACACTAAAATCCCAATGCACCTTTCAGTACCTCTCAATTTCATGTTGGAATCATCAATCAGTCCATTGATTATTGATCAGTCCATGTGACACTATCTTCAGCAGTTAATTTTTCACAAGTGACCAATTAGCTGTAGGTACTCTGCTGTTCTTGAGAAAGGGATGTTTAATAGAAAAAAGAATTTCAAGTGTAAAAACCAGTTGAACTCTGATGTAGCTCACCTTCCTATGTCGAAACGATACAGATCCAGACCTTTTAGTAGTTTTGCTTAGATTACCACTTATCCAATCCACATACCTGTGCTGTAAGTTTCCTGGCTCAGCTGAACTGCACACCGTGATGTAGAGAGCCCATCTCCCAAAAGCACAGTTTGTCTGGTACAGGCTCACCTCTGAGAACTTTGGCTCCAGGTGAACAACTTTTCTCTCCCAAAGGAATCCACTTGAATACCAGCGCAACAGTGAAACTGATGGTAAGTTGGAGATGCTACGTTTCTAGCTGCCAAATATTCAAGCCCAATCAACAGATGTTACAGGGCTCTGCTCATTCGGGATGGCGTGGTTTGTTTAAGGGCCCCATTACAGCCTGAAGCAGATGTCGAGAGTAATATTGTATTTACTTTAAATGAAGAAGCTGAATGCTCTAATCATGTTTATGGAGCATTCTAATGTCCCTGGGGTTCTTTATGTCATTGCCTTCCACCAGGTGAAAAATGAGATGGAGACAGAGTGGCAAAGCTGTCACATGCAAAATATATGTGAACCAGCCAGGGCAGGAGAGGGCAACTTGCATTCAACCTGCAAGTTTGTGGCCCAGTTAGTGCCACAGTTGAAGTGCACCACTACAGAGAGCACTGCAGCTGTAGTCCTCTAGCAGACTTGGAAAGTTCGCCACAATTTCTATCTGATTTTTTTTTCTGTAAAACCACACAAATGTTCATACCACATATATAACTAAAACTGGAATTGAATGTAACAGATGCTTAATTTAAGTAACCTAACTTTCATTATGTGCCAACATAACTGGAGTTGGGTTGGAATACTCTCTGCGAACTGTGTGAATTTAATAGAATTTTGGAGTTAAAAATCTCAAAAATCGAGGTTTGTAAATTCTGATGTTATTATGCATTTTCCAGTTGCGGTATATAATGTCAATAAGAATCCATATATTATCTTTAGATATTCTTCATGCCCTAGGGTGATTTTTGTTCAGTCTTTCCAACCTAAAATTTTCTCTCTTACCTCTTCTGAAATCAGTAGAAGTGTTTATGAGGTTCATTCATGGAAACCATTCAGACTTCCCACATATGCAAGGCAATGAAGCTGTGTCACTGGTTTTCAAAAGCAGCAGGTCTTTTGTACCTACTGTGACTTCTGGTGAGAGGAAGAGAAACAAGCAGTAAGCGTCACTGGAGTACAGTCACCTTACAGAGCATGACTCTGTGTGAGTTGTGTTGGCAGCAATCTTTCAAAATTTTTCTCTTAACGGGTAGTTATTATCTGGGAAGCAACAACTTAATGACAGACGTGTTTCTGTCCTAGCACACGCTTACTGGAGGCATCTCTTTGTCCTACTTAGAAAATAGAGAGGAAGAGATGAATCACTCTGTTCACTAAACATCTGTACTATTCAAGATAAATGCTTTGTAGCTCATAAATGAAATTATTAGCTAAACAGAAATATGAAGTGTAGATTCCACATGGAAGATATCTGAGCATGTTGATGGGATTTTTTTTTTTAAATAATCACCTCCTATATATCAGCTGTGAAATTCCTATTATGCATATTTGGTTAAATGTCCGTCAGTTGGCAGGTGAAGCTGTCTTACCTGTGTGTTGTCATTAATCATAAGTAACGTTTACCTATACTAGTTTGTTGCCTTGTCAAAACTTAATAACCTTTAACTTAGTTCTTCCTGGTTCAAGTCTAAAAAGAAAAGATGTGAGAGAACAAATCCTGACAGAAGAGCCCTGAGTTTATTAGATGTCACTGCCTTCTATACAAGTAACGATACAGCATTTTTTTCTCTAAGGAACATGCTCCTCTTCCCTTTCCACCCAGTTCAAAATTAAGTGTTTTCTCACAGATGCAGTTTTCCCTATCAGAATGTCCTGTGGCTCACCCTTTCCAGCTGTTGGCCAGTGCAATAGAAGTTCTGGTGAAAGATGATCTCTGTGTCAGAACTTACACTCCCTCACTATCCATCTGTACCTTTCTCTTCATGTCAGCTGTTCTGTATCAGTCTTGTCTTAAAAGCAGATGTGAATAGGGCCAGGTTTATTTGTATTTTTATGTTCTTAATACAGACTCCAGGGTTATTTTGGATCTTCTCCTGCCAGTAAGAGCATTAATAACTTGGTAAAGATGCATCTCTAAGAATAGATTTTTATGAATCTTGAGAGATCAGTAATTCTTCACCTAACTGCTCTAGTTAATGCTGCCAGAGAGATCAGGTATTTAGCCATGCAATATCAAGCATTCATAGAGAGGTCTTTCAAAACCGTTAAGTTGGATGAAGGCTTTATGTAGGTCAACTGTTTACCTTTTAGACTGGATGTAAGGGTTAAACTATGTTAAACAGGGCTTGTTCTTATCATTTCTGGTGTGTTCTGCATCCTTTGCAAGGCCAGACTGCACGCCGTACACATTGCTGGCAGGTCAGGGGCTATGTTCTCATATAGTTTCACGCTGTCAAGGAAATCCTTTTTGACTCTAGCTGGGTTTTGAGTTCGAAATCACAAAATGCAAAAACTTTGGAAATGATGGATTGAAAGAAATAGAAGTAATTTTTATTCAGAAATGGAAAGTCAGGCATCCTTACAGTCATGTCATAACCAAAGTATAAATTGTGCTGTAGGAAAAGAAAAAAATGTTTAAACACTGTGGATTGCCAAGTTACAATATTAATGAAAGAAATGTTATCCTGTAAAATAGAAGTAATCACTACTTACACCATCAGACGTTTTGCAAGATTATTTGCTATTACATCTATGTACTAACACAATTACATCAATTTGCACATGTGAACCAGAGTAAATAATGGCGTGCTAAGGACAGTGAGTTATGAATATACAGCATTTTAAAGAAGGAAAGAAAATAAATGGCATGAAACTGCATTTGCAGCCTTCACAGGAAATGGAGTACCATTCGTACAAAAAGGAGAGCAGTTAAGACAATTTGTGAGCTGTTACAAGGCTTTACACGGGCAGGAACTGACAAGGAATTCTTTTAACACCAGAAGTATTTAGGATCATTATAAAAATGTTGGGTTGCCGAGTGTGTAAAATACTTCATTGCTTCAGTTGCTTTTTAGAAGTTCTCTATCATTTCAGACAGGGAAGAGCTGCGCTGTTTGATCTTTTTGGAACACAGCTGTGGGAGGAGGTGCTGAGATTCTGTCCTGCAAGGGAGGGAAAAAAAATCCCTTTGACATTCATACTGATATTCTGTAATTGCTGCAGATGCTTCAGCCCATTTTTGGTAGTTTTTCCTTTTTTGCCCCTCTCTGTTCTGTGTCTTCCCCTGCTGAAGACCATTTGCCAGCAAATTAACACCATTTCCATTTCTGTCGAGGTCTGAAATTGTTCTCATGTTGTCTCCAATTTTCACTGCTTTCCACAGTTACGTCCTGATTCACCCTGTCTGCCTCTGCAGGCATCTCTCCACTTCAATATGTTTCCTTTGCCCCCATGAATAGCAACACTGTGAGACAGCAAGGGTAGCATAAGGCTTGTAATATAAGCAGATGTTACCAAGCAGCCTTAGAAATAGTAAGTTTATAATGCTGTTCTCCACTGCCTCCCCCATCCCCCGTGTTTCATAGGGGCAAGAATTTTGTCTGAATTCTCTCACCTCATAAGCTCATTCGAGTGAAGCTGTAAAGCCTGAAGCATACCTACCAAAGTAGAAGGAAAATGGAGACCCATCAGATGCATTATTGAAATGGTCTGTGCAAGTCTTGAACTTGGTATTTTAAAGCACTTTTGTGTGCGTAGTTAAACTGCTGCTCTCGGTGTGCAGGCTTCATTCCTTCTCACGGAATGTCTCAGTCTTTCCATCATTTCCATACGCACACTCCCTCCCCAACCATTAGCCTGACGCAGGCAGCCATTTACTCCATGGATTCCCGTGGTTCTCTCAAGGTCACTGCTGGTGCTGCTTCCTCCTTGCTTCACCATGGTTGTGACGGCTGCCTGTATAGGAAGAGCTGGAAAACAGCACGCTGTGTGTGCCGGTGGAGTTTCTTGGCTATGTACAAAGCCTTGAGCTGTGGTGGCTCTGCGTGGCAAAATGGAACAGGCCCATCATGCCAGATGAAGCGCAGTGGTAACCAGCGAGATGACACTAACAAGCATTTACTGACGAGAGGGTAGGCATGTAGTAGGAAAGTTAGGGCTGTTGCCATACCAGCTGTAGTGATGTCTCAGATCCTTTTGATTACTGAAAAGTTCAAGCTAGACCAGTGTCAGGTTCATCTACTTTTCTCAGAATCTGTGGATCTGCATTCTGTTGGCTTCATGCCCAGATACACTAATGGACATAGCTTCGGTTTCCTTGTGTTGTTATCTGCCTCTGGTGATGGATAAAAAGGCCATGTGGCCATACTGGTATCATTACATTTACCAGCTGCCATTGTAGGGGGAGACTGCAAAGCGTTGCTGAGGAAAGGCTGTCTCTCTTCATAGCCCAGCACTGACTTTTACTGGCTGAGAAAACGGATCAGGGCACAATCGTGACATCATTTGTGTGGAAAAATGTCCTGCCAGCATCTATGTGTCTCCATACACTATCTGAGAATGCTGAATGCTTCCTGTGATGCATATGATCTACATAGTCCACTTGCAGAAGAATGGTAGGATATTTGAGGCAGTTCATGATTCATTTAGCTCTTGCAAAAAATTGTAGAGGATTAGGTCTGTACGTCCCCCCACACTTGCATGTATGCATTCAATTGTTTTGATCACTTCAAGGCAATGAAGATATCTCCAGCATTCTGTAGTTTTCCAACATGTCATAGTTTCAAAGACAGAAGAATGCAGGGTCTGTCTCTCCTTTTAGGCTTTGTTTACAGTAATACCTTTACTGGGCCTTTTAAAACAAGAGATTTATTTATAAACAAATGCTAAGAAAAAAGAAAGTTATAATCAAGTCAAGATTATATTTACTACCATATGATTTCAGCCACAGTACCCTGCAAAAATACCTCACATGCTCTGTGTGCTGTCTAAGCAGATTTGGCCCGTAAACAGATACCACTGACAGATCACTAATTAAAACATGACAATTCAAAGCATCCGTAAGAAAGAATCCTAGCCTCTTTAGTAAATTTTGATAAATGGATAAAATTACTTGAGAGCAATGAGGTGCACTTAATGTTTGACACTTACATGTTTACATTTTCAAAGTATTACTGCTGTACTTTTCTCTGAGAATCAATTCTGAGAGACTACCCTACAACTTTGACCTACATAGCTCTAAAGGACTAACTTAATAAGACGTGCATGTGTTTCCAAACCCATGTTATGTCTCTAACAGCCTCTTGTTTCGTACTTTGCTTTATTATTTGTGCATTAAAGGATGCTTCGTTCACAGTCAAAGGATTGATTGTTTGTTTGTTTGTTTCCATCCACTCTTGATCACAGACCATACAATAAAACATCTTGGCAACTGCTTCTTTAGAGCAATTTTCATTCCATTCCTTTTGTTCCTGACAAAAGAACTGGCATGTTTTCAGGCGAAGTGAGTGCAAGTCTAGGCAACGAAGAGATTTGTGGCCTCACTCATCTTCTGAAGAGGGCTAAGAAGTAACCAACGCTGACATTGACTTGAAAGTAAAATGGTGATGCATTTGTGCTGATTAGTGTCTTGCAGATATTCTTAAATGCATTAATAATGACACGGCCATTTAAATAATACCAGTGTTGCTGAGTGACTTAGTTGCTTATTTTGAACTGTAAAAAAATTACTCTCGGTCCTTAAATTGAACCCACAGTGACATAGGATTATGCAGGAGTTTCAGATGTTTTTTACTGGCTATATAGGTATCTCCACACTCTGATTGCAGCAGGGCGTAGTAGAATAAGAGCATCCCTTCATGCTATATCATAGAATGGCCTAGGCTGGAAGGGACCTTAGAGATCATCTAGTCCAACCTCCCTGTCATGGGCAGGGACGCCACCTCTCGACTAGACCAGGCAACACATGGGGACCGAGCAGGAATCGAACCCGCGACCTCGGTGTTGTCGTTGTCAGCACCACGCTCAAACCACTGAGCTAACCGGCTCCCTACTACTCAATGACCAGATTGTGTTGGATTTGCCAGATAAGGGAGCCATGCTAAGAAGGAGAATATTGTGCCCATATTTCTTCAGTTTCTGGTGATATCATGTGGATGTTTCTCCTTTAGCTTGCAAAGACACGGAGCTTTTATGGACAGGGTTGTCCAACCCAAAAAGGACAGGGTTCTTGGAAAAAGAACACAGCTGAAAGAAATAACCCGCTTTTTTTCTCTTTAGCGGTGACTCTGGCATAGAAATCTGCCCTTTGAAGGGCTACAGCATAGTTTCTCAAGCGACAAGTGCAAATACGTGGCACTGTGATACTTGAGCACGTTCAGACAGTGGTTGTTGGGGTAGAGCAAGGCTCTGTCTTTCTGCTCAGGCAGTCACATTTGTACCCTGTAACCAGTGACCAGTGTGTGGCAGAAGAACCCCCCAAAATGTCTCAGGCTATCAGCCCCAGAACTTAATTTCTTGAAATACTTCAGACTTATGTGAGAGAGAAGAACCTCTGTTTTAAACTTCTGACAATGCTCTTTAAATATAGATCAGTATTCTCTTGTATTTTTTATGCCAAAACTCTTCACAAAGAACTATAGGTTTAACTGATTACATTTTCATTTATTTATATTTGGTCTGGGAATTCCTTAAGAGTTGCTGATTAATAATACTCTGTCCTCTTCGTAATTTGATTTAAAGTGTAATTTGAAATTATCTGGAAACAGCCTTTCTTTCTCCATATAGTTATCAGGCCAAGCAGACACTTGTTCTTTGTGTTTTTAAAGAATCACTAATTAAAAAATAATAATGATCACTTTTTAATTTACACTCAGAGCAGTAGAGCTAGGGATATTGTACTTCAGGGGCCAGCTTCAGTTACCAACTGAAGTTTACTTAGCATTGATGTACGAGCAGTGCAGGAACACTTTGATGAGCTCCACAGCTGTCTTGAGAAATAGGATCTGAAGAAATCTGAACTAGCCAGCTTGATCTCTGAACCTATTGAAGTGAAAAGAGGAACTGAAAAAAAAACATCCTTTGTGCGCCCAAAAGTGTTTTTCTTGTTTAGACCACTGTCTGTCCTTCAAGACTGAGTCCTTTCAGATGGTCTGTTTTACTATTTCCTGAAGTGTAAATGGATTCTTATTGAGAGCTTAGGATCCTCTAAGAAGGCCTTCTAAAAACTCTCTGAAACCCTACTCACTCATTAAGGTTTTGAATCTGCCTCACAGTGGATGAAAAGGACATATTCATAGTAAGAAGAAATTGAGAATGTGACATAAATATGCAGTTAGTCCTCTGTAGATAGATGCAACTATCCATGGTCCAGATTTATCCTGCCTGTCTTTAGGAGTGTAACTGAATCATCCAAGTCAGGAGCCTAGTGTATAGTCTCCTTTTATAGTCAAGAGAGCAGCACTGGCATCTTCAGAGAATGACTCAGTCTGTCCAAGATCTGAATTGCAGCCTGGATACTTCCCTCTCTTACTGTTGACTGTCAGGGAAAAATCATAAGGTAGGCTCTTCAGATGAGACCTTCAGTTTATTGTGTAATGTTGGGTGAGCTATATTAGGATGCAAGAGCCCAATCCTGTGTGGTGTGGCGCACCTCTAGTCGTCAGGCTG
>NW_009730977.1:141115-146913 GCF_000703405.1 Apaloderma vittatum
GCCTTTCTTACCCAGGATTTGCTCTGCAGCAACCTGCAAGTCAGTCAGTCCTAGGCACACTGCTAGAATTTGCTGTTGTGATTAAGCAGAACCATCCTCCTTATATATCATGTTCTCATTGTCTCCTTCTACCCCAGGATTGTTTGCATGTCAGCATCCCTGAAAATACGATTGTAGTTTATTGTTTCTGAAAGGCATCGTTGGCTCTCAGCATAGTGGCAAAGGAGGAGAAAGAACCAGGCTTGTCTGTTACAGATTAGGCCTACAAAAATAGTAGGGCTGCAGTGGTGAAGGGAGAGAAACAAAGTAGAGTTTTCTTCAGAAATATGCTAGAATGAATGTCACAAAGGACATGGAGAAAAAAAAGTCTTTGAATAAACATTGGCTGGAATGTCAGAAGACTTTTTCCCCTGTAACTTTAAGAAGTAACAAAAGCAGTACTACTTCTTGCTTATTGTGCTTTCTTTTATCTCAGGATTATGGTTCGATGTTGAGCAACTTGCCAAAGGTCACTGAAAGCTTCGTTACTAGAACTTTTCATGTCGGGATGTCTGATTCACAGATCCCTGCTCTGAACCTTTAAAGTCATTGCTATTCCAGTTTTACTCCTTATGAAAAGGTCTTATAGGATTTATTGGGACTTTCTAAAACTGAAATAAGGATCTGTTATGCTAAGAAATAAATATGCTATTTTAGGCATTGGTTTAGGAGTCCAAAATAGTAATTCTTTTCTACTCCATTTGTTTCCCTTGATCTTTTCTTCCAATTATCTCCTCACGTGGCCTCCCAGCTTTTTCATGATCCTGCCTTTCACTCAGAATGATCAATCCTCTTTCATATTGTCTTTGACTGATGGCCAACAAAAGGTATTTTCATTGAAGTGAGAAAAAAACCAACCAGACAACAAAGAGAATAATGATAGCTAGTTCCTAAACTGTAACTATAACAATTTCACTGTTTTCCTCCACGGAGCAGCTGCTCAACTAGCTGGTTACTTTCCCCCTCTGGTAATGAATTGTGCTCATGATCTGAGATCATTGTGTCTTGCTGGGTAGCAACATCCAATTTAGATTGAGCTCATCTGGCACCATGACCTGTTTCTGTTAGCTGCTCCTCTCCATGCTAGTCATTCTCACTACCTCTTGTTCCTCGTTCTAACAGCTCTACCTACTCCGTGCCACTTTTACTAGCTCTGCTCCATATAGCTGTGCTCGGCAGAAGCTCTTCGCTCTGTTAGCATCTCCTGTTGGCTGTGCGTTGTTTCAGTAGCTGCTCTTGACCAATTTGACTGAAGAGTTCTGGCATTTCTGTCCTTGGAAGAGAGGTTGTGCACTACTTAGTACTAAACACAGTGTTTCAGCTCACGGGGAACTTTTAAGCAACTTCTTTTGTTTCGTATTCCTCATAGGAAACTCTTACACAAAGCTTCTTGCTTGTTTTTTAAAGTTGTGATCTTTGAGTTGTGGTTCTGGAAGCTATTGCCTAGGCTGGGGGAACCCTTCAGGCACGTTTAGACAGAGCTGATTGGCTCAAATACCTGTATACTGTTATAGCTATAAACTTTCTTTTATGTTACGCTATGGTTCCTTTTAACAAAAATGTCTTTCAAATGTGAAAACATGCAAAACAAACATTTCAGGCCCGTCCCTTGGTCTTCTACTTTTCTTCTTCCTTTGTTTTGATAGTTCTTTACTTTCTCTTTCCTGCCTTTTGGATTTTTTTTGGATGAGATGTGTGTTGAGGTATGGAGAAAGTTACTTTTATTTTTGGCTTCAGCAATCTGCAAAACATTCTGACCTTGAGACAGTTCCCTTCCCAAATAAGGAGAAAAAGTTGGAGGGAACCACAAAATAAAACTTCCTTTGAAAAAAAACAAATCATTCTGTCAGAAAATAATTTTAAACCATCAAAACATATTTTGGATTATTGTTTCTGTTTGCTTGCCTCCTCAGGTTTTCAAAGTGCATGAGGTGTCAGGAAACCAAAAGAGAAGGAAGCTGAGAACAAGAAGATGCCATATTCTTGGAGCAACCAAGTTAGTCACCAACATAAGAGATCAAGTAGTTTGAGGGAAACTGAACTTTTCATTAAAAAGATGCTCTTAGGGGAAGTCCCCAACCACTTCTACCCCTCATTATGACCATGACTCTCACTCCTGGAGTCTTCTAGGTGGCTTCTCTTCTCTCTTTAGCAGCTCAAGGTTGCTCATTGCTGAAGGGGCTTTTCATAAATCTGGTGCTGCTTTCACATATATTTTAGTTTATTATGGCATTACTGGTTTGCCAGGAAACTCAGGATGCAGCATCCATTTGTTTGTTTCCCCATGAACTGCTTCTCATTGCCATCATCCATGGCCTCCTTTGGTGAATCTGTAAGGTCATTGGCCTTTCACCTTTCAAAACTCTCCCAGGAGGCACTTCTGCCATGGTGCATAGAAGAAATCAGCCGTACACTTATGGGTAGATTGCACAGTGAGGAAAACATCCTGGGCTTTTTGTTTCAGCTCTGCTGTGCCTTGCACACAAAAGAGATGCTGCAATGGCCCTACAGCAGGAGAAATGCTCTGGTACAGGTTTGAATCCCAGTGACAGAAGATCCCTGTCAGGAGGTCAAACGCAGACTTGTGCTACATTCCTTTCTCCCTGTGTATAGCCTGATATGTAAGAGTACCTCAATCTGGGAGATAAAATGTTTGTTTCATCAGGCTGTTTAAAAGAAAAAGAAGGGATCCGAGAAAAGTCCTTTATGGAGAATAGCCACTCCTGACATTCAGGACACTCCTTTCATCCTTGTTCTCCTACTTCTCTTTCCCCATGTGGTTTTCACTTCAGTATTTTGCCTCTAGTCTCAAATCAGATCAGAGCCGTGTGGAGGAAGGGTTGTGTTTGCCTAGATGTTGGCATGATGCTCAGCCCCAAAGGGCTCTGACCCTGGCACCTTTGTGCCACCCTGCTGAGTTTTTCTGTTATTGGGATGTGACGAGGTACCAAGCTCTATTTGTCTCAGTCAGGATTTGTTCTCTTACTAAGCATGTCTTTGCTGTGTGCTGTGGTTGTAAGGCATCTTGTTAAACCAAGGTGATTAAATCATCTGCTCCCAACAGTAACCTAAAGCAGCGCTTTATTAAATATCCTGGTCAATTAGCAGGTTTATTTTGTGGTAAAGCAGAAAACTCAAACACAGTGGGGAGTGCCTATATGGGGCCTGAAGCATAGTGCTTGTGTTAAAGACTACTCTGTTGTAAAGCTCATCCCGGCTTTATCAGTCCTTTCTAGTTGTTAGTTGCCTTTAAACATCTTGTTTGAATGAGTAACAGTTTAGGTGTGTTGATACTATGAAAATTTAGATGATACTGTCAAAATTAGGAGAATAATCTCGGTTTAGTTCGGTAGTAGCAGTTCCAGACAGTGACACAGAGCACTGAAATCAGGAGCCAGCCGTGTAGGTTGCTCTTCACCAGCTGAGTAGATGAGGAGGTGCCCACCTAACTTACCATTATGCTGTTAAACTTCTGCCTACACTAACTACTATGCTATGGTTACGTCTGGAGCTGAAAAAAAAACATAGTAGATGTGTTTAGAGTTTGTTGTACTTTTTTTCCTGAATATTTATTGGCTACCACTGAACATCTAATGGTAGCAGAAGAGATATCTTAATCTATCATTTATCTATCAGTAGATTTCTTCCTTTGCTTTACAGACAGGGAAACTGAGGCACTGAAAGGGGCCATAAAGCACATCAGGGTTGGAACTGTGAAGAACAGTCCTTTTTGTTTCTTCTGAATCTTTAACCACTATTAGTTTTGTTTTGTTTCCTCTCCTGAAGCATAAGCACGTCTGTCACTGGCAGAGTTAAAACCAATTGCTTTATCTGCATACTGAGGATAATGTACTTTTCTCAAGAGTTTAAGTAGATCCTTTTTTTCTTCCTATGTGTTCACTCTATTTTTTCCAGACCTTTTGGACAGTCCTACTGACAAAAAAAAAATAATGAAACAAACTATGCAAGGAAAATACAAGCCACAAAGGGCCACACTTTCAAATGCACAAGTTTATAGGATCACGGTACTTTTGCTCAGAAACATGAAAATCAGCACTGTGACACTGTGTTCACAAACATGAAAATAACTGTGATTAGTAACAACTTGGAGGTCAACACTTCAGAAGTCTAAATCAGAGCTTCTAATCAGAAATCTATCTGTATCAGGAGCAGTGTGACCAGTAGGACACAGGGAAATGATTTTACCCCTGTACTGAGCACTGGTGAGGCCGAATCTCGAGTACTGTGTTCAGTTTTGGGCCCCTCACTATTAGAATTATCTTGAGGTGTTGAAGTGTGTCCAGAGAAGGGCAGCAAAGCTGGTGAAGGGTCTGGAGAACAAGTTTTATGAGGAGTGGCTGAGCAAACTGAGGTTGTTTAGCCTGGAGGAAAGGAGGCTGAGAGGAGACCTTATTGCTCTCTACAACTACCTGAAAGGAGGCTGTGGCGAGGGGGGGATTGGTCTGTTCAACCAAGGAACCAGTAGGAAATGGCCTCAAGTTGTGCCAGGGAAGGTTTAGATTGAATATGAGGAAGAATTTCTTTACTGAAAGGGTTATCAGGCATTGGAACAGATTGCCCAGGGTAGCGGTGGAGTCCCCATCCCTGAAGATATTTAAGAGTCAGGTAGACATAGTGCTTAGGTATATGGTTTAGTCAAGGGCTTGACTGGACTAAATGATCTTAAAGGTCTTCTCCAATCTAGGTAATTCAGTGTGATTCTGTGTAAATTAACTGTGTCCTGCAGGTGTTCCTACTTATTGTCAAGTCTACAAGTGCTGTTTTTCTGTTGGGCTGTTATCAGAGAAGCAAAATACAGTTACTAGAGGTACATGGACAGCAGGATGACCATGAGCCAGCAATGTGCCCTCGTGGCCAAGAAGGTCAATGGCATCCTGGGGTGCATTAGAAGGGGAGTAGCTAGTAGGTCAAGAGAGGTCCAACTCCCCCTCTGCTCTGCCCTGGTGAGGCCACATCTGGAATATTGTGTCCAGTTCTGGGCCCTTCAGCTCAATAGAGACAGGGAACTGCTGGAGAGAGTCCAGCGCAGAGCTACAAAGATGATGAAGGGAGTGGAACATCTCCCTTAGGAGGAAAGGCTGAAGGAGCTGGGTCTCTTTAGCTTGGAGGAGAGGAGACTGAGGGGTGACCTTATTAGTGTTTATAAATATGTAAAGGGTGAGTGTCAGGAGGATGGAGCCAGGCTCTTCTCAGTGATGTCCAATGATAGGACAAGGGGCAGTGGGTGCAAGCTGGAGCATAGGAGGTTCCACAAAAACATTAGGAAAAACTTTTTCACTGTGAGAGTGACAGAGCCCTGGCACAGGCCAGGGAGGTTGTGGAGTCTCCTTCTTGGGAGACATTCAAAACCCGCCTGGACGTGTTCCTGTGTGACCTGCTCTGTGTGATCCTGCTCTGGCAGGGAGGTTGGACTAGATGATCTTTTGAGGTCCCTTCCAACCCCTAACATTCTGTGACTCTGTGAGGAAACACAAGGTGCTAAATAATTATTTGAGGAATTAAAAAACCCTCTACTAGCCGTGGTCACAGTGTAGTCTGAATATTATTAAGTCAGCACACAAGAGGTTTCTAATAATGAGGATATTGTTTCATCTGTTGATGCTTAAGAGCTGTAGAGATCCCCTGCTTCAGTGCGCGTGAGGAAGCGGCTGGGCCAGACATCGAGTGTGCTCAGGTATTTCTCGAGAGCTCCAGAGCATAAGCGAAAATAATGGAATCACAGAATGTTAGGGGTTGGA
>NW_009730978.1:0-6397 GCF_000703405.1 Apaloderma vittatum
AACTTGAATTGTTCTATGATTCTATGATTCAAGAATTAATTCAATGTGTCTCACACTTGTATTAGAACGAGGAAGATGCTCAACCACCTCTTTTTAGTACTCAATGCTTTGAAATACAAGCGGGATCACATTTAGTAATACTAGACTTTCAGTAATCGAATGCATAAATTCCTTTGAGATACCCATTTAAGGAAATATTTTAAATGGATCAACATTAATAAAAGAACATGGCATTTCAGGCAACAGGTCATATAAAAATCCTTAGATACATTTCCACAGTGTGACATTAAATTACTTGTATTTATCTCTCAGTAATTTTAACAATAAGAAATCCAGAGTAGACTTTTTTCTTACTCATTGAGCCAACTCATATTAGAGATACTGCTTCAAGAATGATATCATTAAACTGAAAATACTGCCTGTGTGAAAAAAGTGTTACATTTCTAAAATTAATAAACTCATAGTCTGAACATATAATATAGATGCATTTAGATGATAAGCCACATTATCAGGAGAAAAAAAAAAGATGACTTTTTAAAAGAAATTAAATAGATCAACTGATAATATTCAAATTATGGTGTCTATAAGGCCATCATCTCTGATTAAAGTAGCTCAGCTCTTTATTAAATGAACCCTTAATTGTCAGCAATTATACAGGAGCAATCTTGCTGAGCAAAATTTAACAGCTGAAAGAAAAAGATGCAGCTGATAATGAAAAAAGGTTACACTTCCCTCAAACAACCTTCATTCTGTCATGAAGCACCATATTGTGGCTCTTAATTTCACTTCATTTTCCTGCTGCCTCAGAGGTTGGGCATGGAGTTAGGCAGCCTTTCCAAATGACCTCATCATAACACCTTAGTAATCATATTGAACACTGAATTTAACAAATACATCTAAATTTTACAATACTTGCAGGACAGAAAACAGAGATTTTATGCTGAATCTGTCTTACATCAGTATTATCCTATGCTTACCAGAGGAGATATTCCTGTTAGCTCAGCAAGAAAAATCAAGTTAAGAAGTAAAATGAGAATAGTGAATCATGCACTGAAAGGTATGAATTTGAGCTTGGACTTCTTGTACTTGTGTTAAGCAGTCAGATAAGTTGTCTTCTACCAGTCCAGATGTGGCATACAATTCACTCATGTGGATTGCATAAAACTTCTCAAAGTATCAGATTATCCCACAGATCATTAAGCATTTCAACTTTTCCTACTGACCTCTACTTCAAATTCTAAGCTTTTTTTTTGAGGCAGTAATTTCAGCCTCGTGAGAGAAACCAAACAAGTAGATCTGGCTGTGTGCAGAATTACTACCAGTACCTGTTAACTCTGAAACTTATCAATATTGCAGTGCTGCTATGATTATTTTACTGTTCAATCATTTTAGCACTACAGGCAAATACTGTGCTTATCTTCCCCAATGTCAGATTGTCTCAATTTACATAACTCTCATTCTTAATTTTTCCCCTACCTATGTACAAAAACCTTTTAGTTTACCTTTGAAAATATTTGTGGTGTGATAAGGTAATGCTGCATTGATTTGCCGTATTGACATATGTGTCAATGCAATATCCTGTACAGAAAAGCAAAATATTTTGCATACAAAACAGACTGAAGTATAATAGAATAGAGTAGAATAGTAGAGCAGAATAGAGCAGATTTGCTTTACTGACTGCATCATGCAGTCCTTATGTGTAAAACTCCACAGTTTTACACTTACCTGAAACTGCTACACAGTTGCTACTGCAAAGCTACCAAAATCAATCCAGAGCTCAAAATCATTCTGCCAGCAGAGCACAAAATCTTGCCCTTGCCTGATCTCTGGGGATATTTTCTCCTAAAGGATCTTCTCCTTTAAGACACATAAGGTAGTCTAAATCACTGTACTCATCACCTATACACAGCGAGCTTAGCTTGTATTTAGGCACCTGCATCTTTCTGGATCAGGACTGATAACATTAAAACTCCATGACTATTTATAATGAAAAATCAGACTATTATAGTGATTCATGTCACAGAGAACCTCTCATGGACAACTATCAGCTATATTAACCACCAAACAAACAAACAAACAAAAAACAACCAAGGCACAAAAGTCACAGATAATGCGAAAGCCCAGCTCTGCTAGTTGCCTTAATTTTCTTCTTTCATGTGTTTATTTTTGTGTCTCTTTCACTGCCTTATCTTTCCTTTCTCTTTTCCCAAAGTGATTTTTTTTTCTTGTTGGTGCCTATGTGAATATTCTTCCACTTCAGGTACTTCATGTGAGAAAAGAAGTGTTGCTATTACAGAAAAGGTGAAGGATATAATTGCAAAAGTATGTTCTTTATTCAAAATAGACTCATTCTACTTTTCTTCACCCCCCAAGTACAGTGCATAAAAATCCTTTGTAAATAGTGCATACATTTTTTATGAATTGGACCCTTCATATTGAGACTTCTAGTTTCTTTTATACTGTATGCATTAGCACAAATATAACCACATTAAGGTCACAAAGACCTTACCAGTTTTCCCTGAATTTATACAACACTTCAGACTCACTGTTTGCTGTTAGTGCTGGTGAATGCAATGATGATAAAGGTTACTTACCAGAAGATGGACAGTTGAATGCATTATTATTTCATGTTGGGCAGATGATCCCTAGCTAAGAAGGGCAGGAGGCTTCTCTAAATTAAACTTTCCTCTCTTTCTATCCCTGAAAGCTTACTAAATGCCAAAGAGTGAGCACGCTAAAGAACGTCTGTTTTGGAACAACTGCTACAGTTTGCCATCTTTATAGCTAACTAAGATTCCTTTATGATTTTTACAGCATTTATCTATGCATGTGTTTTATTCCTAATGGGGCAGAGGGCAAACCTTCCACCAAAAGCTCAATGTCCTGACACTCACCATCACCATTTGACTCCTATACCCTCCCCAAAACGCGGCAGACTACAACAATATCTTATAGTTCTATACATTGCTCTTTGCCTGTGGAACCTGGCACAATTTACGTATTATGGGCTTGGCTGCTGGCACTGCAGGCTACTAAAGGCCAGGCAATACATGTGGACACCTCTGGCGCACAGTAATTTAGACTTCTGGGTGGAAGAAAAGAGTATCATGTCTGATATCTTTTGCTTTTTACAAGTTACATTGATAAAGTTATTTATAAAGGACAAAGGTACAAATTTCTGATGACAGAAATTTAACTCACAGCTTTGACACCTTCCAGGGACTGGAAAGAAAAAAGTCTGTAAGGTGGGGAGGGGATGAACCTAGTGTTCTACCAGTCCTATGAGAGCCTGTTTAGAAATTCAAATCATTTGGTTCGATGACTGAGGAATATCCAGTTATGGGAGGAAGCATTCAGCTAAACTCAGTAAAAGGACCTGGCAGAGCTTCAGCAGAGCCAGCATTCAACAAAATGCACCCCATAACATATGTAAAGTCATAGAAGAGTCTCCTGACCAGCAAGTAAGGTCAACCAACAGTGCCTTATCACTCTTGCTACTGAGTTCTCTGTCTGATTTCATCCCTGTGGTGTCTTTAACAACTTCACACTCTCTGCTGTAGTCTTTACACAGCCCTGTGGGACAGCTCCATCAAGTGTCTCATTAAAGGCTGTTCAGCTGTTCAGACTTTACTGAGACTCTTAAAAGAGCCATCCCACAGAGCAGCATACTGTAGGAGTCCAGTCGAGATCCACGGAGAAACCTATACAGTGGCAGCAAATCTGTATGCAGGAGACCACCCTCCTAGATCAGACTAAATTACAAAACCGGTCAGTCTACATTATAAATCTATTTAGCTGCACATGTGCCTTCAGAAATTCCTAGTTACAAAAATTCAGCAGCTCTCCCCCTTCAAAAACAGCCTGTGCCATTTGATATCTGCAGCAAGTTCTCATGATGTGGCTCAGCAGGGTGAGCCATTATTTGAAATGAAAGTGTTGGCTGGGAGCTGCAGAAACTCAAGGTATGCATGCTTCCAGATCTTGTAAATCCTGAACTGAATTAACTTCTGTCTCTTTATTATTGTCTGAAATAAATTGTAGTGACTATTTACAAGAATCTTTTTCCAGGAGTTCCTCAACACTTTATATTTATCTGTTTTTAACGAGCATTCAGTTTGCCAGCCAGGTCTCGCAACCTATGTCAAGCACGAGCATTGCTCAACTAAGTTTAAAACACATAGTAAGGGCTTTTTTTTCCCATCCCTGCACTTCCATTCCCTCCCTCCTCTGTAGGCCTGAAAGCTAAAAATACAAATCAAAAACCAAAAACCCAGCTCTAAAGAACTAGTAATCAGCATGTCAGTATTATTATCCTATCTGCCTCCCAAATTTGAGCAGCGTTTTACAAGGTAATGATAGTGACACACTGCAGCAACCACTAACATGGTCTTTCGCACACTAAAAATACCCTCAGAGAGATCTTCAGGGAAATAACCAAATAGTTACAAAAATTTGGATACTATTCTCGTAACATGTTGATCTTGCCTTTATTTGAGTCAAAGTCCCACCAGATTTCAGGTGTTAGTTCTCTGGGAAAGGTTTAACGATACAGTACAGGTTGAAAAAGCTGTACACGTAACAGACATGTATCCCAGGACAGACACACTGCATGAAAGATCTCTTAGTTAGTAATGCCTTGTCATGGCAACATCTCTTTGTAACAACATGCCATGCAGGAAGGAAAAAATGAAAAAAGAAAAAAGGAAGTTACATGACTTAGCTTTGCCAAAATACCACATGGCAGGCAACTAGCCCAAAAGAGTGAGCGAAGCCACTGCGATACATCCTAACAGGATTAAATTATACAGAATATACAAACTGTTTCTAATCCATAAGAATGCTTGTGTTCATATATATGTGCATGTCTCTATATAGGGATAGATATTTTTAAACAAATTAGTTTCCTACATACCTTTCATTTTTATACTATTGTTCTGTTTATTTTTTCAGCATTTCAGTAATTGAAAAATATCTACTGGTAAAAGATGTTATTAATTTAAGTGCATTCACAGTGTGTTATGTCACTAATAGACTTAGGCAACATTATTCTTTTATACTTTTTACAAAGCATTATTTTATTGTCCTCTCATTTCTAAGATTTTACCTCCACTTAAAGTCAAGTAGAGTGAGGGCTTTGCAGAATTCTATTATATTACTGTCCTGTCATTATTCTAATTCCATTACACAACAAGAGAAAACCAGCATCAGTTTTCATTTGTCATATTATTTATTTAAAGGATTATGTCAGATCTCAGACTATGAGTACGTGCCCACTACACATAATTTGGAGTTGGGCAAAAATCAATCACTGACTTTTCTACATTTCTGTAAGAGCTCTGTCATCTGATTTTAATTCACACAAGCCTTTAGAAGAATCTAGCCATATTTACAAAAACTAAGACAATGTCTAGAGATAGATATAGACAAACAGATTCGAACTTCTTTTTCTCATACCACCAGCTGAGCTGACAGAAGCCAGTCCTGATGTGGAAGCCACATAAATGTGCACTTCCATCATCTGTTTCTTATGGCTACCATAAAGGAAAGAAAGATCGGTTGCTAATCTGGCAAAGGCAAGATTTAGGCTCAGTGCTGAACCATCACATTTCCTGCGATACCAGCTCTTTTAATCTCACACACAAAGCGCCTTTTTCGGGGCTCAGAGTTTAGAGAAGGCCTGGAACAAAGGACAATATAAATCAGAGCATTTTCACCAGCAGGTATTGCCAGCATGCTGCTTTCTCCAGTCAGACACTTCTCTATTATCAGACACTGCATTAATCTCTAGGACGAGCACATATGTTGGACATTATGCAATGACTGTGCAATCGGGCTCTAGAGTTGCCTTTTCTCCTCATTGATGGAACTTGAACTCAGATCTCTGGTTTAACTACTTTTTGTCTTTGGAACAAAGCCACTGCATGTGTTCCTTGCACATCAGCACGAAAAGCTCCTATACTTACCACCTTGCCTCTCCTTAATTCTCCTCACTACTGGCTACTGAAAGCATGCTGGAGGAAATAATCATAGAATCATAGAATGTTAGGAGTTGGAAAGGACTTCTAGAGATCTTCTAGGCCAACCTCCCTGCCAGAGCAGGATCCCATAGGGCAGGCCACAAAGGAATGCATCCAGGTGGCTTTTGAAGGTGTCCAGAGAAGGAGACTCCAGAGTCTCTCTGGGCAGCCTGTTCCAGTGCCCTGTCACCCTCACAGTATGCATGTTGAGGTGGAACTTCCTGTGTTCTAATTTAAATCCATTATTCCTTGTTCTACTACTGGGCACCACTGAGAAGAGATTGTCTCCTTCCTCTTGACACCCACCCCTCAAATGTTTCTATACATTAACAAGGTCCCCTCTTAGCTGTCTTGACACCCACCCTTCAGATATTTCTATA
>NW_009730979.1:0-23150 GCF_000703405.1 Apaloderma vittatum
AGCCTGTCCAGGTCCCTCTGCAGGGCCTTCCCACCCTCTGACAGATCCACACTCCCCCCCAGCTTGGTGCCATCTGCAGACTTACTAAAGGTGGACTCAATTGCCTCATCCAGGTCATCAATAAAGATGCTGAACAGGACTGGGCCCAGTACTGATCCCTGGGGGACACCACTGGTCACCGGATGCCAACTGCATGCAGCACCATTCACCACCACTCTCTCGGCCCGGTCATCCAACCAGTTTTTAACCCAGTGAAGGGTGCATCCGTCCAAGTCATGGGCTGCCAGCTTTTCCAGGAGGATGCTGTGAGAGACTGTGCAAAGGCTTTGCTGAAGTTTAGAATTACTTCATCCATCCACCTTTCCATGACATGGGTCACCCAGTCCTAGAAGGAGATGAGATGGATCAGGCAGGACCTTCCTTTCCTAAACCCTGTGCCTGATCCCCTGCTTGTCTTAGGAAGGCCATCCTTGGGCTTGTTTCTAGTGAGCCTGGTTTTATCCTCTTCCCCCTCTGAGCCTAGTTTAAAGCCTTCTTGACAAGCCCCACCAAATCCTGTGCTAGGATCCTTTTCCCTCTCTGGGACAGAGGTGTTCCATCTGTCGCTAGCACACCTAGTGCTGTGTAAACTTCCCCATGATCAGAGAATCCAGATTTCCAATGGTGGCACCAGTCTCTGAGCCACATGTCGATCAGGTGTATTTTCCACCCACTTCCAGTGTGTTTCCCTTCCACTAGAGGTATCAGTGAAAACACCACCTGCACACCTGATCCAGGTACTAGTCGCCCCAATGCCTTAACCTGCTTTTTTATTGCCTTTGGATGTCTCCCTACAACTTCATCACTACCAACCTGGACAATTAACAAAGGGTAGTAATCAGAGGGCTGCACCAGACCAAGCAGCTCCCTCTTCACACCCCTGACCGGAGCCCCAGGGAGGCCGCAGACCTCACTGTGGGCTGGGGCTGGTCGACAGATGGGGCCCTCTGTTCCCCTCATTCGCCTACTACAGTTGCCCTCCTTCTTAACTGGGGAAATTCGAAGGCCTGGGGGTCAGAGAAGCCCTGGGCAACTCACTGGGTGAATCTTCATCTCCATCTCCACCTGTCTGGTCCTCAAGTCCCAAAGCCCCCTACCTGTTGTGCAAGGGCAGTTGGGAAGGTGAGGGGGATGGGTGGGAGGATTTTCATTTGCTTCTCCGACAAGGGACCTCTCTCCACTCCCACTTGTCCCTTAGGTCCTCTCCTTTTGCCTGGTGACAGGAGAGAAGGGAGTCCTTCAGTTCCTACTTCCTGCTATCTTTGTCTCAGGGCGTTGCTCCACCAATCTATTTCACTTTCACACTCCCTTATGCTTCTTAAATTGTGATAAAGCAAACCATATCCTCTTACTTTCAGCTAATCAAGAGGCTCATCTTTGTGGTTTCTGTTTTATCATCTGGAGAGTGTCCAAAACCTTCTTCCTCTCCAAGATCTCTTGCAGCTTCCCTGTGCAGGAAGGAACTGTCATCAGAGGCTGGGAAGGAGATGGAGGCATGTTGGTTCTTGCTGCATGGTAATTATCAGTAACAAGCCCAAGGACAGACCTAAATTAAATTTAAAGCCAGGAGCCATTAAAGAAAAAAGCGGGAGAGAATGCTTCTAACCTTCTCTCTGAAGCAAAATTAAGACAGTTGAATTGTGCACTCAGAATATTCCTAGTGCAGTATTAATGTATAGCCCTGAGTGTGTCTCTCTCTGGGAGAATTTCTCTGGAATTTGATTTGCGCAAAGAAACGATGAGTTTCTTGCCAGATGCTGATGCAAGCATAGTAAGACTACATTCTTCAGACATGAAACAATCAGGTTTATTTATGACAAGTTTGAGATTAAATCTAAAGTTTGCAAGACAGCAAATGATGTAATAGCCTGCATTTCTCTAGTCCTTTCATGTGAATTTTGAATGTACTTTGCATTTCTTGGTAGCTGGGGCAGATCGAGAGCCCTTGGCCATCATTTCGTAGGTTGTTATTACATGTTTGAAAATCAAAGCTGCAATCAAGGGCTGTACACTTGGGTGCTGCGATTACTGAAAAGGTCGAGGTGAATATTTAGAAAAATGGAAACAAAGTGGCTTCAGTACATAAGCGCATTGTCCACCCTCCCCATGAGCTGTCTGCCAGGTGCATGTGCTTGGGGCAGTGTCAGTGTTTCCCCACCTGACAGAGGTGTTCAGGATTGAAGATTTTTGTAGACTTCCTCCTGGTTGCCTGTAACGGAGCCGTTTCCCCGCGGCAGCTTCCGTCACCCTCCTGGCTGTTACACAAAGAGCAAACTGCTGGTCTGAGGGAAAACTGGAAGAAAAACAAGCGTGAAGAAGCCATAAGTACAGTTAGGCTTGTGACCCAGTGTCCTGAATTAGACTTCAAGAGTTGTGAGTACTTTGCCGACAGACTCTTTAAGCTTGAAATGAAGAGTCCTGAGTCGTAGTTGCAGGTGCTTGTTCGCGCAACCTGGTCTGCGGAAGCTGCGTGTCTGGGAATCGCTGGCAGCAGATTTCCCTCTTCTGGTTCAGCTGGGGAGTAAAGGGACTTAGTGCACCTTGGGTGCAGGGGGTGGTTATCTGGGAAGTGGGATTTGGGGGCAAGAGTAAGAGAGGGGAGCCTGGTGTTACACAGCTGTGCCTTCCTGCTTTTTCTTTTTGCTCCACCCGAGGCCACGGTGCTGTCTGGGAGGGCATCAGCCCCTGCAGGTGGCACAGGTAGCTGTGCTTTGTCCTCCAGTTATTTTGAGGCAGTTTTTCAGGTCCAGGCTTAGCTTTAATGTGATATCAGCTGAATCGTTGCTTCTGCTAGCAGAACCTGTAAAGTACTTCTTGTTGAAAAGCTTCTACAAAGTATACTGTTAGTGTCTTAGGGGTTTTTTTTGTCGTGTTTTGCAGCTTCGCTAAGTTTTGTTATGTAACTTGGAATGCCATGTGTTCTTCTGGCTCTTGAGCTACTGTTAAAACAAGTTATTGCTGGAGTATCCTGTTAATTTTCTTCTCAGCATGATCATGGACAGCTTGTGAAGATGGTTGAGTGCCTATCCCTTGAGTAAAATACTTTATTTCTAGTTCAGCTCCTAGGATTATTGGCAAACCGTTCTTTTCCCTGCATCCTGTGTGTAAGTTAGTCTTATGCCTGACTCGATTAAGAGCTGTTCATACCTTCCACTGTGGCAGCTTTTACTAAATATTTAAAGAGGCTCTTAAGATATGCAGATTAGATTCCTACTGATAGTTTGAAACAGCTCCTTTTTATTAATTATTCATTATGTGGTAACTAGGCATCCTTATTCAAGCGTGGTAGTTTAGAGCACTTAGTCAACTGAATATTGGAACCTGTTCCAAGCAAGAGCATATAATAGCTTTGAAAGAGTAATGAAAAATATTTTGGAGACTTTCTCACAAAACAGAGACAAATACTGACAATAAATTTGCCTAATTAGCATTGGGACTAGCTGCGCGTCTGTGACCTTGTGCCTTTTTCATGATTAGAAACCTGAAAAGCAACGCGCTGGTTGTGTTGGGGTAACGGAGATGGAAGTGGTGGAGCTGCTCATGTCTGCGTTGCCTATGTTACCAAAAAATATTTTTCTTAAACTCCGCCTCCTGTATTCTGCAGTGATTTACTGCTGTGCCTGCTTTCAGCGAAGGACATGTTTACTCCCCTTCTGAGATGCTGTTTATGTAGTCTCATTTGAGATGCTCTCATGAATACATTCTGTGATTTAATGAATCTTTATTTTCACCTACCTATGGAATCTGAGTGAAGTTTTCTTTCCCCTTTTTAATAAAAGACACTGGGTAGCCAAAGAGGGTGGGCAGAGTTATAATTGCTTTCATGTTGTCAGGTGCAGTGTAATGCCGTTATGTGGCAACGACGTTTTCTGAAAGGCTGTGCTGGGGTTTTTTTAGGTGAAATGGTAGAGGTATTTTATTAGTACTGTTATAAAGCAGTTAGCAAGAAAAGTAAGTCTATCAGTGTTGGTATCTTAGAGCTTGTGTGTGCATGTTCTTGTTTAGGTGTTTTAAGAGGCAGAACCAGAGTGGCTTCAGCATCAGAAGAGGTGGAGACTTATATGATGATTTCCTTGTTAATTGTTCCATATAATGATTAAGTGTGGCAGAGGTCATTGGAATTCACTGTGGACCAGGGCAGGATGGGGCAAGGGGCTGTTTTAAACTATTGTGTTAAATGATGGAGCTTCTCTGGATGGCAGTGACGAACCTGCGTTTCACTGATCTTGTCTCCTTCTGTTTTCTGTCTAAGAAACTACACAGATAGAAGACCCTCGTGTGCAATGGCGGCGGGAGCAGGAGCACATGCTGAAAGACTACCTTGTCCTGGCCCAGGAGGCGATTGCTGCACAGAAGGAGATCTATCAAGTGAAACAGCAGAGGCTTGAATTGGCCCAGCAAGAATACCGGCAGCTGCACGATGTTTGGGAGCATAAACTGGGCTCTCAGACCAGCTGTGAGTAGTTAGTGAGCTCTGACCCAGCGACTTTCTCAGTCATCAACCCACTAGGACAGCAAAGTGCTTGAAGCTGGCCCAGGGGTACAGCGGTGGGATGTGCTGCACCGTGTCACTCTCCATGGTTGCTCGGTTTGTCGCAAAAGCAGTAGCTGCCTATTTGGTAGAAGAGAATAGTTAGGAAGTACTCTTGCAGTTGGCTCAGTCTCTGGAGTCAGCATGCAGGTGTTCAGCACGGGCTTCTACAAATGTGGAAAAATGTTGGAATTGGCTCAGTGGGGAAAAAAATGAAGTTACACAGTATTTTCCCGTGTCTAAAGTACAGAAACAAGGCAAGAAGGCTCGTCTTGGATAGCATTTCCGGGCACTTTTGGAGTTCACTATCCCATGTAGTTGAGCGGCTGTCTCAGGGAGGTCTGTAATTTACACCGTGTAAACGCTAACACTGGTGGAATGTCTCTTTGCCCACTAAGAACATTGCTTTGCATTCCATGTTCTTTGTCACACAGTAAACATCGATACCTGTTGCTTCAAGAGTTGGTGCAGAAATCTTTACAGAAGGCTGAATTTCTTCCTTGTTGTTACTAGCTGGGAGCTGGAAAGTGTCCAGAGGAGGATTTATTTCCTGCAAATGTTCCGCAATTTTTTTTTAATAATCCTTAGTAGTTCAGACTTTTTATATTCTTGCTAGCCATGTCAGCAGACTGACCTGCTTCCACTTCACTCTTGCTGAGTTATGTCTTATGGTGGCAAATTCCACTGGCTAATCCAGTGCCTGATGTTAAAAAGTATTTAAGTGGCTTTCTGTCAGCTGAAGGATTCTTATTTGACTGGGGTCCTGCCCAGCATCTCTGAAGGACAGTTTTTGGTATCGTACACTTAAGAGCACTCTTAAGTACTGGTAACACCAGAGCAGTGCACTAAGAACTCTGTGAACACAAAGTGCGTTGGCTTGGTGCAATCTGTCTTTAAAAATGCCACCAGACAGAAAGAACTAGAAATGCTTCACCATGTTTTATAGGGCATAAACTGATGCCTGGAAGGATCAAAATATCTCTCTTGCCTACAGCTACCTCTAATAACATTGCACATTGAGGAGCTTCTGTACCTTCTGAAGCAGAAGAGTTTTAACCACTGCTGGGAAGAGAATTCTGTTCTTAATGGGACATTGATTTAATCTGGTGTGACACGTTGTACGACTGGTTGTGTCCTTGAGGCTGCGAGAAGGCTTACATCACATTTTCCAGTTTCTTCTCCTTCCTTGTTTTTCTTTGTTTCTAAACATTCAGTGGATTGTTTACTCCATGAAAAAAAGTCAGGGAGGGGGGAGTTAAAAAATAAAGTAAACCTTTATGCAGTGCCTGTACCTTCAGTTCTGTCAAGTGCCTTTGGAAATGCAGGAGGCCACACTGTTGAATAGAGTGAACGTGTTTGGGAGTCTGAGTTAAGTGTGTTAACCTGGAACAAATCAAGACTTTGGAGGTGCAAAACATACTTTGGCCTCTTTAGTATATACTTTTTGTGGAGTACTTGGCTGCACTTTAGCCTTTCCCTGCCCTTGGGGCAGCAGTGTGAGAGTGTGTGCAGGAGTGATGGGAGGTCTTGATTAGTGGTGGGGCTGGTAGAAGAGTAGGGAGGAAGGTGGAGCTGCTAACCCAGGTGTTGTGTTTGTTCCAGTGCTCTCTGGCTCATCGTCAAGTTCCAAGTATGACCCGGAGATCCTCAAAGCAGAGATTGCTACTACAAAATCCAGGGTAAGTAGTACGAACAGACCTTTGCTTGCCACGACTAATCTTCAGCTATTTCCCAGCCTTGTAGCCTATACTAAAAGGAGATGCCAAAGCATCTGAAAGAGCTAATGCTGCTGTTCTTCATCTAGGAGATAATGTACCAGAAATCTCAAACACTGTTGCCTTAAGTTTGCAACGCTTTTTTCCCCTTAGACTTTAGACCTCTGTGGAAGCTGGCAGCACATCCTGCTGTACAGACACACGATGGGGTGTTGAGCTGTGCGCTGGCTCCTCGGCCTGCCACGGTGCTGGAGAGCTGCAAGCTCTCTCCAGAGACTGGCAGCTGTTTTGTCCTGGGCTCAGCGCGCGCTGTTAGCAGCGGCAGCGTACGCTCGCATGCAGAGCTCAGTTTGGGAAGAGGAAAGGACTAAAGTAAAGTAGGTCAGCCTGGCCTCTGTGGTGGAATATAAAACAGCAAGCCGTGAGGTCAGTGGCTTTACAATCTATGTTATCATCCTGCTGTGTTACTCCTGCAGTGGAGCCTTTTAGTTTGGTGTCTTGGAGCGTGGCTTCTATCGCTGCAGTGTAACTTCTGTCCCGACGCTTAATGTTTGTTTTTTAATGGCTGGGAGGGTTTTAAGCATATCCAAGTAAAATCAACATGTGTTTTGTTCCAATCTCTTGAATTTTTCTCAGCTTTACTGTTTATGAGGTTAGAACTTCCCTTGAATCCCTGATTAAGTGGTGCAATGTCTGGGTACTGGATAAAGCCCCAGCCAGTGATAACGTCCTGGTGAGGATGCAGTCAGGGCTGTTAGCTGCTGTTGAGATGAACTGAGTACGTGGAAACTTTATTTAGAGTACTGTCTACATTGAGTAAGTTTTGAATGGAATGGGGAGTGCTGTGCCTAAATATTCATATAAAATATCATTCTAAAAACGTGACACCTTACTGCAGGTTAATAAACTCAAGAGAGAAGTAGCTCACATGAAGCAAGAGCTCCAGTACAAAGAGCATGGATTTCAAACACTGAAGAAGTAAGTTTGTTCTCAAGATATTTTCAGTGTAGAACATCTCTGGCTTGTAATGCATCCCCCTCTACATTTATAAATAGTTGCCTAAGTAACGTTAGCTGAAATATGTTGCTGCTGCTATCTTTAGGACATGCAGCTGAAAGCAGTACACAGCCATGGGGGTAGTTCTCTCAAATCAGTGTATTGACCCCATCAGAACGGACTTCATGGCAAAAAATTGGGAACCAGGATCTCGTCAGTTAAATGGTATTCTGTTTTACTCACATTGCCCCATGCAAGTGACGCAGCACAGCCTGTTGTCTTAATTATGAGCCATTGTTTTAGGGCACTGAGAAAGAATTCGGGGTGGAGTGGAAGGGAAAGAAAAGTTTCAGGTACTTACCTCTGTATGACTAGGCGTCTGGCATGTTTTAAATAATGTCACTGGTTAATATCTTATTTATTAGAAATGTCAACTGCAGTAGAATTCCTTTGAGAAGAGGGAAGGAGGCGGTGGCTTGTAATTAGGTTGTGCAAGTAAATACATCCGTGCCTGTGAGGTCTGTGCCTGGTTTTCGAAATCGTGACTGAAAAATAATGTAATTTTCATAGGTGGCTAAGTTGATTCTCTCCAGGTTAGAAACAAGGTAACTAGCAAGAATCTGCCCAGACGTATTGGTTTGGTGGTTTCGTGTGCATCTTCAGGAGTCAGAGAGATAATATGTCTAAAATCAGAGTTCTGAAGCTCGATGTGCTCCTAAGCCAAGTAGCTTAGATGATGATGGGTGGGGTTCATTGTTTCTTTTGTTGTCTCTCTCATAATTCAAAGTGTCTTGCTTATAAATTATGGCAAGGTGCAATATCTAGGATGATTACATTAACTGGACTTCATAGAGTGTTAGCTTACTGTGGTTTTTTTAACAATTTCCATGCAGAATTGACATGAAAATGTCCGATACTCAAGGTGGCTACAAACTTGATGAGGCACAAGCCATTTTAAGTGAAATGAAAGCTCTCAAGAAGGCCATCACATCAGGGGAGAAGGAAAAACAAGACCTCATTCAGGTATTGAAACAGAATGACTTTATAGTATTTTGTGTCGCCGTTGCTATCAGATTGAACTTCTGAGAAGTAATTTCAGTATTTTATCAATGTGGGCAGATCTTAATCATGTAGTTCAGGCTAAAGCTATGTAGCTGCTGAGGTTGTTGGAGCAGAAGTGAGCTCACCCCATGGCTTTTTGTGTTGCTTAGAGCTTAGCCAGGTTAAAAGAGAGCTTTGTGAATGACAGAGGATCCCAGTCCGACTTGTGGGCCAGCAGCGTGTCCGTGGAAAGCTCCAGCCCTTTGCTACCCCGGCAGTACCTGGATGTCAGCTCCCAGACAGATGTTTCAGGAAATGTGAGTAAACCTTGGGAAACCGAGAGCGCATGGAAACATTCCTCTGAGCTCTGTGTAGTACTGCCTTAGTGTGAGTTTCCACGCGCGGGCAAGTACCTCTGAAATGATCCTTTCTTCTGGTTTAAACTGCAGTGTGACCTTCGTTTTTGTGTGCAGTGTTAATGTATCTGTAAAGGCAACTTGCTGTTTCCCTATGCTGTCTCTACTGGAACGACCCAGGTGGGAATAGAAGGGAAGGAAGTGTTATTTTGCCTGTAAATGTAGCTTCTTGTGATACAAATATCCCCGTAGCTCTTTATAGCAGTGACGTGCTACGAGATGGGAAACATTCAGCAGCTACATATGGCCCGAGCTCTAATGAGGACTCTTCCCTTAGGAGTCCGTTTGACTTTTAGTGTGTTACGAGTGAGAAGGATAGCATATGCGCAGATATTTTGATGCCTTCACTCTCACTTTTGCAACAACATCGTAGCTGTGAGGTTGGTGCCAGCCTCGGCAAGGACTTGATCAGCACCATGAGTACATCCTGTGTCTCACAGGACATCACAGAAGCCTCTCCTGAGAACCTTTACTTAAACATTTGCAGCTGCACGTATGACTGAAGAACTTCAGGTTGGGGCACTGTGGGATGTCCCTTGTCTTTAAGACTTCACAACCAAAGCGAGAGGCCATCCAAAACAAAATGCAGTGCAGCACTTAAAGGTTGTAAACAGCATTTAAGAAGAAGGATTACAAAGCTGTTTGTGTGTGTGAAAATAGAATCCTGGTCGCTTTTTATTTGCTGATAAAACAGGCCAAAAAGAGCCTCTGAGTCTTGTAGGGTTTTAAGCATTTGGAGAAATCATGAATTTTCCTATTCTGTGATTGATTTAACTGGTAAATGGATTTGACAAGAGCAAGTGTAACTTGTAACATCATCAGTTTCAATAGGGAATATCAGAAGAGGAGTGGTTACTGAGTTGCTGATTTTATATTTTGTGTCTCAGTTTGTTACCAGCAGCAATAACCAGTTGGCTGAAAAAGTGAGATTACGCCTTCAGTATGAAGAAGCAAAGAGAAGGTAATTCTTTGCGCTGTTGTATCTTTTGGCTGTCACACAGCTTATCCTGAAGATGGGTTTCGCTAGAGAAGGTGCCGCACAGCTTGAAACCCAGCGCTACTGCAAAGTAAACCTGGTAATTTTTAAGCCGGTGTGGCAATAGGCTTTTTGGACCAGTGTTATCATCCAAGAAATAAATAACCATCCTAGAAATTACTAAGGAGTGACTAATAGATGAAGAATTCAGTTGGGCCACACCTGTGGGGACATAAGTGGTTTTGCTGCGTGTTGCCAATGCTTCCCCATTCCTAATAAGGAGACTGTACTGCAAGGCATCTCCTCACCTTATTCAAAATGAAACGAATGTTTGCTTGGCTCTAAGTCTGATAAGGAGAAACGTATATGGTGTTAACACCTAACGTATCAAAATATGGTCAATGGCTACAATTCCCAAGCTTACTTGTAAGAACCTATGTTTTCACCCTTGCCCTCTGATCTGAGATGAGTGAAGAACAGATTTTAAAAATTCCTATGTACTTAACAGGCTAATTTGAGTAAAAGTTTTCTAGGATTTGCTTTTTAAAATCCATAATAACTAACTCAACTGTCTAGCTAAATGAAGAACCACCAAGCGTTATTATTTAGACTTTCACTGGCCTACGCCTTGTTCAGGGATGTAACCGTCAGCGGTGGTGACTTCAATTTTAACTGCTCTGAAGGCATTTTGCAATTCCAGAATAATAAACTTCAGATGCATGGTACAATCTGTGTTTGGGGTGTATGTGAAGAGAAGGATTTTTATCCTCTCTCTGATTAGGGATAAGAGCTTTAAGGCTGAGGTTACTCGTAACGTTGTCAATGTAATTTAGTGGCATGGTCAGTAGTCCGTGTTTCTCAGTGGCAGAAAATTTGATGTGTATCTGTGGCAGCTGTCAAAGACACTGTGTGCCCAGCTGGTTTTGACATGATCTTACACTTTCTTCCGATTGTGTCAGAACTGTCTGTTTTGCCAATCCAAGATTTGCCAAACTACCTTGACGCTGAAATCACTCTGTGGCTTTTTAAAACATGCAGCGGTCCATTCTTTCAGTGTTAAAATTGCTTTTTACTTTTAAGTTTTGCTGAAGACTGCAGTTTAATTCACGCTGACTTTATTACATCTTCAGACTGAAGCGAATCACTCTTACTTTAGCCTGTATCT
Organism: Apaloderma vittatum; assembly: GCF_000703405.1. Classification (NCBI taxonomy): domain Eukaryota; kingdom Metazoa; phylum Chordata; class Aves; order Trogoniformes; family Trogonidae; genus Apaloderma; species Apaloderma vittatum. Next base: position 10,880 of record NW_009730979.1, read on the forward strand.
TTTCCAAGGAGGAGCAAGTGAATAATGACAAAGCAGAGAAGGTAATTAATGTGCGCTTTAAAAAGAGGCAGAATTTAACAAAGGCAGCACACTAGTTCATTTGAAGGAATGATGAAGGCCGTACAAGACAATCTTACAGTTAAAGGAAGGGTTGATTCCTCACCTCTGTTAGATTGTCTATAGATTTTCTCAGAGTTTAAAAATTGTTATCATGAGGCAAACGGATCTGAATGGGCATGAATAATTGATGTTAAAATGAAAATACATCCAGTTATCAGAGCACTGTGGGTTTGCCATGGTCTTTAGTGGGAACTGCAGAAACAAATACCCTGACTGGTTTTAAGCTGGAAAAATATTATGGATGTAGTGACTCACAAGGAACCTTCTGCTCCTGCGAAAGTTCCTCTTTGTGATGTTAGAAGTGTTTCCTGTCCCTTCAGCAGCGTATTAAAATGTTCCAAAAACTCAATAGAAGAGCAAGTACTTTGCCCGTGCGTGTATTTCGAAGGGAGACAAACGGTGAAAATACTTCTGCCTTACTAGCTCTGCATCGTCTGGAGAGGTTAAACCTAAGAAATCAAGATGATCTTGTCATTATGAGGATAGCTCTGCTAGGTTGATGGAGGGCTAATGAGTCTGAAAGAGAACTGTAGTAGACACTGTTTGCACCGTTATTACAGACCAGACTAAGACAGATGTAGGCGAGTATCTCGCTGAACTTCACCACACCAGAACCGTCAGGGTACGATTCCGCACATTCCCCTGCGCACCACCGAGTCCTTTCCTTTCGTGGCTCGTGATAACGTTAAACCTGCAAATATAGGCCAAAGGGCACTGCAGTGACAATCCTTTAGCTTAATTGGATTGGAAACTGATAGCAGGTATCACGTCAGAAGAGATGTCAGTGCTACATCTCAACAAGGAGATCAGTACTGCAGCATAAATGTGATCAGAGCTGCGCCTGGATCCTGTTGTAGGATTTCAGCCGTAGGGCAGTACCTTGGTTCCATAGCGCTTGCACCCTCTGCGCTGTTTCAGCTCCTTCGGCAGTTAAACTTTCAGAGTTTTGTGTGACTGGTGGCGACTCTGGGATTTTAAATGTATGTTTTATAATCCCCTAAAGTGGAATATTTTAATGTCGCATTTACCACCGTTGCAACAGTGGTGGATATTTGACTGGTCAGTTTTTAGACCACGCCTCCCACCTTCATTTTTATTTTTATTTTTTAATCTTTTTCTCTCTGAAGAACCAAGGCTGATCCGGTACAGGATTGCTAATTACTCTTTGTGGATACGCATCTTGCTGTACGTTTCTGTGGAGATACACGTGGTCTGAACAATCTCCAAGGAGACCAAAAATTGTACCCATTATGCCTGTGTCACAGATAAGTACCAGAACAACTTGATGTGACAATGAACAAATCACCTAGCGTCCTTTTCTAGGTAAAAAGAAAACAGTTACATAGAACTTGGGCTTCCTCTTCTGTCTTGTGTTGAGTCTTGCAAGCTAGTGGCCCTTCAGAAGGGTGATACAACTGGAGCCAAGTGTTGCTGGTTTCTTTGCGAGGCAAACCCAACGCGGCTTGGCGCTGTGAATGCTGAAGGGCTGGAGTTTTCAGCCAAATGCCAAACAGTCTGCAAAGCATTCCTTTGGTACTGATGCTGTTTTATTGGGGAAAATAAAATACATAAACCTCCTTTTAAGGGAGAAGGGGAAAAACCTGAGGTTAGGTTAACAAGGCTGTTAGTCGGAAATGCATAGAGAACAAATTCCAGTGGAAAAGCCATATCCATGCAAACATATGCCAAAAGTGATCAGATTAATGCCAACCAATCCTCTTAAACTCGTATCCCTTCAAAATGCGCAGAGGAATTCTTGGATTATGAATTAATGCCACTGTTAATTCTTCATTGGAGCACTGTTTCGCACTTAATCAGGCACTCAAAAACAAAACGGCTCCTAAGAAGACCTAAAAATAGTTGAGCTGAATATCTATCGATTATGGAACTTTAATGAGAGTAAGTAACCTGCTGGGGGAAGTGGGTTTACAGAGAGCGAGGCGTCTCTTCAGAAAGGTGCTCTCCAGCCTATCTCCTGGGATGGAGGAGGTGGGTCAGTCTATGTGAGCCTAATCCTTCAAAGGCTCTCCTGGGGCTCGAGTTCCTCTTGGCCTCTGGAGCTTGGAAGACAAAGCTTCATTCTTCAAGGCCATTCAGCAGTCGTGTAGCTGCTGCTGCCCAGATCTGCATCTTGTTACTTAGTCCACACACTTTGATTTTGCCAGTTGGTGTCGGATTCGCTCTGTGCCTGCACGCATGCCCGTTTGCCGAAGGAAGCGTGCGCCATCCTGAGCACTTGGGTAGCATAAACCAAGTTGGAGAGAGAGGTGAATCCAGATTAGTAGCTGCAATTATTTGCTGTGCTCAATTTAACTCCAGTAATTCCTGTCACCAGATCACAAAGCGCTTTTCAAAGGGAGGTGAATATGGGACTTTGATTTTACACGTACAGCATTTCACTTCCATTTCTTAACGTATTTATTAAACCTGAGTGACAAATTAACCTGTGTTAATCACGCGGAGGGGCATGGATGTCCTTACTTTATGATCTTAAAACAGGCAGATGATTTTTGCAAATATCTTGCCTTATATTGCAAGATACTTTTCCTCCTTCTGTGCCTTCTGAGATTTGGTCATTTCTCCACCCCAGCCCATTCTGACCCTTCTGTTCCCAGCTGCTCACCTGGATTATTTTTTTTTTTTGATTGTGTGAGTTCCAGAAGCATGAGTCCCTGGTAACTCTTACTCAGCTTTCTCTGTGCTATTGTTTCTCACCAAGCTATCATGATCACCCAGTCAGGTCATGAGCTGTAGGTCAGTGAGTCCAAAGGAGACAGCTTCCCTTGGGAAGAGGGGCATTACTACCTATGGTTCTGTATCGTGACCTGCTGCTGGTTTTTAACTTCCCTCTGTATGTCCCATTGCAAAACTGACCATTTGTGGATCAAACTGAGTGGTTCAGATACGTGGAAAATTGGCAATGGGCAGTGAGTTGGAGTGAGCGGCCTCTTTACCTGCCACAAGCTGTGCTCTCCTCTGCTGTCAATCAAGCTCTTGCTAAATTGTAGGTCTATATCACTCTTACTTTTAGTAATCTTCTTCCTGACTGAGATAATACGGTATGGTGCTGAAGGATTAGTGATACAGGCTTTAAACTGAAATCTGGAATGATACCTCTAAGGAAAAAAAGGCTTTCAATTTCATGCAAATAAATGCCTCTGGCTTTAGGTAGGAGTGTATTGCCTCGTCAGCTCTTTGCATCCTCAGGTGCGTGTCGTACCAGAACTAGTGTAGCTATTTAACGTGTCCAAAATGCTTCCTGTTGAGTCAGTAGTCGGATTCTTCCAGCAGCAGCATGCGCATGATTAACTTCCTCATTGCAAAGATGAAAATAGTTTCTCAACTTTTGAGTAACCACTGATCTTTATCAGCCTATCAGAATCGTATATGGAGAGTGTACAGTTCTTTTCCCTAATACTGATTAAAGATCAGATGTTTACTGTGTGACAGAGTGAGATCATTAGCTGTAAGGGATATGAAACACCCTTTAGAAGATCTGAGAGCTTTTTTCGAGATCCAGAATTTCAATTTTACTGTTTCCTCACTGATGGGCGCTAAACGTTAGCTGGAGGCTTAGCTTGCCAGCAGAAGCAAACCTGAGGCAGGATCCCATCCTGCATGCCCAGCTGCTGGCAGTGCCATTCCTTGGCAGTGCCGTGGTACGGAGGGCGTGAGGGTGAGGGTGGTTGTCCCTGAGCTGGGAACCTTCTGCAGGGCAATGGAGGATGTGGTTGGTCATGGTGCACCTTTGTGTGTCTGAAGCAGTGGCTCAGACATTCCTCATGGAATAACTGTGGTTTGGGGTTTTTTTGCTGCAGAATAGCAAACCTGAAAATTCAACTGGCTAAGCTTGACAGCGAGGCCTGGCCCGGCGTGCTGGACTCTGAGCGGGATCGTCTGATATTGATTAACGAGAAGGAGGAGCTCTTAAAAGAAATGCGATTTATTAGCCCCAGGAAATGGACTCGAGGAGAGGTGGAGAGACTGGAAACAGAGAGAAGACGCCTGGAGGAAGACCTTCAGGCTGCTAGAGACACTCAGAGCAAAGCTTTAACTGAGAGGTAGGTTACTGGGCATGGGGCAGAGCTTGCCTCCTTGGACAAGAGGTAATGGGGAGCAAGCAGCAAGATCCCCTGGCTGAACGCTGGTAGCAGCGTGCCCTCGGATTTGCAAGAGACTGTTTCTATGAGGCTTCTGAAATTGTCTCCCAGAAGAAGCCGCCTGCAAGTCTTACTCCCCAGGTGGGGAAAGGTTGTTGTTCCTACAAATGGATCCTCTGTGAGAATGTAACAAATGCTTAAAATAGCCCAGCAGAGTGTTAGTGTACTTACTATAATGTTTCTGTATGCAGCCAGCACCTTACAGCAGCTTTTGCAGTTGCTGTGCAGTCTGGAGCTTGGTAAATGTCAACAGATGGCATTTTAAATTTTTTGAATTTTGCCGTTCTGAGCATCCTCATATGTGATTCCTGTAGGAACTGGTATGTGACGGGGCTGTGGGAGTTGCATGGAATATCCCTTGAATCTAAACTGGCTGTAAAAATGCCAGCTATCCTCCCTGATTTTACTTGTGTCGCAGGGGGAGATCTCATGGGAATGTTCAGTGAGGATGAATCCTGCATTAGGAATTGCCTACGAGCACTTTACAGCCGCGGTGTATGAATGTGGGTGGTTATGGCAATGTTACTCTGAGCTGCACTTTCTTGAATATATATGCAGTACAAGCGTGTTGCGTTCACTCTCTCTGTTGGATCTGTTTTCATTTCTTCTACATGTTCAGTGTCCAGACAATACCAGTTTTCGACATAGTCTTCCAGGGTTTTATCACGCTGGAAAAAAAGTAGGGATCACGGATGTTTCAGCTGCAGGGCTTTTGCCAGCCTGAGATATCTTTGGTCCGACAAATGTTCCTGATCTCAAGATGAACTCTTTCATTTGTGATTTTGGGGAATATCGTCCTGTTCTCATGTGCCAAAGGAACACAACTTTCTGGAGAAAGATTTCTTATGCAGAGGCCTGTTAATTTAGGGTGTGAGCACTCAAAATTAGTGCAGGTGTGAAATAAAGCTGAGATGTTGCTAAAGCCCTTAATTGATGTAAAGCTGTAATGAGATGGTTAATAACTAGATCATATAGACCTTAGTCATCCATAAACCTTACTGAAAGCAAATGAGAGCATTTACACCTTTATTAGCACCGTAAGTATAAGAATGCAGTAGTACATACTGAGCAAAATCTCCCAGATGTTTTTTGAAGCCTGATCCTAGAAACTAACTTTTGCAGTACTAGCTGTAATTATTTTCCCAGTTGTGAATGTTTGCAGGATTGAGCTCCACGTTTTAAGAGTATTGGAAGTTGGTGAACACATACACATCTTGACCAAATTCTGTCCCATGTTACACTTTGTATTCTTTTTAAGTTTTCTAGGATTTAATAGAAAAGCTAGAATTTTCCTTTGCTCCTCATTTTAAGTATAAAATGCTGGTTTAGCTCATCTTTTTCTTCTATCTTCTCTTAGATTGAAGTTGAATAGCAAAAGAAACCAGCTAGTCCGAGAACTGGAAGAAACAACGCGATTGGTTGCCATGTTGCACACCCAGCTGAAAAGGTATGGAACCTTTTACAGAAGTTGCATCTGCTTCGGCTGCACATGGGGTAACTGCCTTTCTCTGCTAACGGTTTTATCTCACAACTGAGACATCTAAAAGCCCTCTCAGTTACCTGAGCGACCCGAAGTGTAGTGACCTTAGTGACCTAAGAACCCCGTGTTGTCACTGAAGGAGAAGCCTCGAGGATTTTCTGTCACACTGCCCTTAGAGGGATGCTTTAGAATGGGATAAATAGCCTTGTGGTACTGCCTCTTGTCTAACAACAGAAGGAGTTTGTGCAGTCCCTTCTGTTTCAAACGTGTAACATTTGGGTGGCTAAGGATAGCTGAGGGTTTTTTACTAACGTTTCCCAGGGAAATGGTGCAGTTGCCATCCCTGGAGGTCTTCAAATAATGTGTAGACGTGGCACTTCAGGATATAGATTAGTGGTCGTGGTAGTGTTGGGTTGGTGGTTGGACTAGATGATCTTAGAGGTCTTTTCCAACCTTAATGAGTCTGTGGTTCTGTAATTATTGAAGTGTTATATTAAGCAAGTATGGTAAAGACAGCTTAGCACACAGCAAGTGAAATGAATCTGCAACTGCACATTAATGTATGCATGTTGTAATGTTTCTCTTAAATTAATTCCAAGTATGCTGTTGCTTGCAATGTAGAGAGTGCATTGAGATAGTCCTGAATCCATGGTATATGTTTTTGCAGTCATAACGTGCTCCGGTTGTTCAGGCTGTAGCTTTGGAAGAGCCTAGGGTTCTTCCTCCCAGACAAAGGCATGACTGCAGGCACTAAGGCCAAATGAGTCGCAAAAACTATGGTTTTCTCTGTTTGATTAGGAAAAGCGTTTGGTGGGGTTCTTGGTTAAGGTTTATCCCTGTCAGTGTGTACTGAATTTACTCTGTTTGTAGCTTCTGCTCCACTTGGATTCTGTTTCGTTTTGTGAAGATGACACCAAAAAACTGGAAAGAAATCGTAGTGCAAGACTGACGTGTAAATAAGCTCCCATGGAGAATAGCTATCTGTGATGCCCTTTTGCAGTGGAAATGCATCATGTTTTCATTTCATCTGGCTGATTAGGGATCTTTTAAGGTGACCAAGAAGCATGTGAAACTAATTTCTTGCTAACTCTGTGCCCAGTGTTCTTGGCATGCTCCTTTGTAAGAACAAGTGGTTGTTATTAACCCCATAATGTAGAATGTCCGGCACTCAAAGGTGTGCACAGTTGAAGCTGAGCTCTCTTTGTTTACAGGGAAAAGATTAATTAAATTTTTTACACTCTTTTCCTAGTGAACTACACTGAAAAGCTGTAAATCTGTTAGTCCTTGCCACATCTGTATATACTGCCAAAATGCAAAAAACATCACTCACATTTCAGTATGTTTCACCCAAAAGCTTTTCTGAACAAACGTAACGCAGCACGCATCTGTCATACAGATGCAGAAGGCATTTTGTGCCAAAGTTATCCTAAATTCTGCGTACTTGACTTTTTCTCATAAAGTCATGGGCATAATTATACAAATGCAGCTTCTAGCTTTTACCTCATAAATGGTAAATAAGGTATTACTGGGCTTACTGACATCCTCACTGTTTTTCAGTGGGGCAACTTAAGCCACTTATACATACGTGGAAATTTTCCAGTAGCTAATCCATATCTGCAGTGAGGGTTAAGGGTCTTTTGAACAGTCAGTAACGAGCAAGGTATTTACTATCTAGAGCAGGAGTGTTGGATTAAATGGAATTTCTTGGGACAATTCTGTTACTGTCAGCACCAGAGGATTTGTTGGGTCCTCCATCTCTGGAGACCTTCCGAATTCCTGTGGGATCTACTCTAGGTGATCCTGCTCTGGCAGGGCGGCTGGACTACATGATCTTCAGAGGTCCCTTCCACCCCCGATCATTCTCTGATTTTAAGCAGAAATCTGTGCCTGTGCTTTCTCATCTGAACAACTTGTGTTCAGCACCTGCCTAAAATTAATTTTCCTGTCAGTTGTGTTCTGAACCACGATCTTTGGGGATAAATAATTTGTTGGAACTGATTGCCCAGCCCAGCCCCAACTCTTTGCCTTGCTCCCTCGGCCCGGGGTTCCACATAGCAGGCTTTCACGTAAGTAAATCCTGCCCGTTTTTTTGGTACCTGCTGGCTGTTGTGATCTCTGAGGGCTGGTTCCAGGCAGCTGTGCTATTGCCTTTTGACTGCGAGTCCAGGATTGAGGCAAATGGAAGAAAACTTCCATATGGTCAGACAGTTTGTTGTAATAGTTTCATCTTCTTGCATGAGCCCTGTTGGTTTTTTGTGGTCTGCTTTGGAGATTAACAGGAACCATAGATTTCTCTTTCTGGACAGATGTGGGAGGAGAATGTTGTCACTAATTTTAATTGATTTGAAACTATTCATTAGAATTGTTTCAGCTAAACAGAGCCTCCTAGAACGTTGATACAGTGAGTGAAAAAATGTGTGTGAACGTTACTATCTTGCTGAAAAGTGACCCAGCTTTTCTGCTGGGTAGACTGTGGTTCTGGATTGTTGTTGGGACTAGTGCGTATGGCCTGAGCTAACAAAGCCAAGGGTACCTTGTGGTCTTAGATATTTGGTGGCATTGCAGTGTTTACCCGAGAGATACAGTATTATGGTTTTCTGACTTGTTTCCTTCAGTCTCTCCACCAGCATGCTTTCCCTCTCCTCGAGCAGCAGCCCTGGTTCTCTGGCCTCTAGCAGAGGATCTCTTGCCACCTCCAGCCAGGATTCATCCACTTCAGCCAGTGTCACTGATCTCTACTACGAGCATCTGGAACAGTGGGAGCCGATGGACTCGGACTATCAAAACAAGCTTGACTTCCTCTTGGAAGGAGCCACTGGATTTAGGCCGTCAGGCTGTATCACCACTATTCACGAAAACGAAGTAGCGAAAACTCAGAAAGCAGATTCCACCAGTCGCGTGCAGGCTCTGCGATCGTTGTCCGGTACTCCAAAATCCATGACATCGCTATCTCCAAGGTCATCTCTCTCTTCTCCGTCTCCGCCTTGCTCTCCGCTGGTGATAGATCCACTTCTTACTGGTGATGCCTTTTCAAGCCATATGGATTTTGATGACGCAGAGATCAATACAAATCTCTCAGAACTCACTCTAAACACTGGGAGTGGCAGCTGTAGACTGGAAGAGCCTAGAGCAGGAGATAAACATCTAGGTCAAGGTATGGTAACAAACTGTTACGTGCATACATTTATTTTTAATGTAGTTTGTAAAACATCGAGAAGCAAGCATTTCAAAAGCTGCCTGTCATCTTGCTGTCTTTGTGTTGAAAAGTGTCTTCAGCTGTGCTCTGTCTTGCTTGGGAGAGAGGGTCAGTACTTTAATTTCTACATGCAAAACACTGTCGATCTGATGGGTCTTGCAGAAGACTGTATCTAGGTGTGTTTTTAGTGTACGTACATGCATGTGTACCCACGTTACAGGGATTTCCTGTGCAAATATAAATGGTTGTGGTGCATTTCTGGTTTAATTTGGCACTCAGCTATTCAGAATGTCATCTAGCGTGTTGGGTGAGGGAGGCGTACGTCATAATTGAGAGATGGAGAAATGAAGTGGTGTTGAATTTTCAAGTTCCTTTACGTTTTTGTGCGGTTCTTTAGCAATAGTGACACGTAGTGCCGTTGTGACACAAACTTTTTGGCCAAGCTTTTGAGGAAGGCCGGGAAAGCGTTTAGCTTAAGAAACGATCAAAATCCTTCCCCACCACCTCAGCCCGCCCTGGTTCCCAGTAAGTCGGTGGCGATGAATTTATTAACTCGAGCTGAGCAGACATGTCAAGGCTGCGCTTTCTCCTGTTTTGAGGGGGATGGTCTCTTAGCAACAAAAACGTGTTTCGATTGTGAGCGTGATAAAATAAGACATTTAGAGATCGCGAGTGTTCTCCTCTGTGCATATGGCTGTTGGGTGGGTGGGAAGGGTTCATGCTTTTACAGAACGACGGCCAGGCGGCGGCGGGTCCAGGCACTCTGACGCCCCCATGGCTGTAGCTGGGTTAAATCCAGTGGAGATGAGTGAAATGACGGGGTTTGTAACTGCGGTGAAGGAGACCTTTAAAGGCAACAGAAACTCACAAGCTGTAGTTGTAGGAACCTGCGGTGTGGTTCGTTTCTGGTTCGCGTAGGATTGTAAAGCAGCCGGTGGGAATAAAGGGAGCTGGCACCACGTCGTCGCTGCCGTCTGCACTGAGAAGGCTGACGCTATTTAAAATACAGTAAGAGGCGTGAGGGCAGCTCTTCCCCCTTCGAGCAACCATTTTCCTACAGGCAAGAGGCATTATGCATTTGAGTAGGAAAAACTAATTATTCTTATTAGAACTGGGCACTGATTAGTTTTAACCTTTTTAGCTCTTCAAGATTTGTCAAGGCTGTTAAAGTGAAAGCTCGGGTGCTAAGCAGATTAAGCGATTACTGCTGTTAGCCAGTCAGCAGACAAAATAATCGCCGTAAGTAGTTTATTTCAGGGCAATAATGAGATGAGATTTTACTCCTCAGGCATTTAGGGGGGTTTCAGTGTAAAACCCGAAATGTGGTGGCTGGATCTGGGGTGGGCAAGACTTGGCCTCGTGGGCAAAGCACGCTCATGTGTTCCTGTAAGTAGAGCTGAATAGTATATGTCTGAGGGATTTGAGATTTTTTTTCTGTTGGAACAGAACCTGTACTACCTCTGAGGCTGAAACAAGGTTACCTCTCTCACCTGAGACCTGATGGATTTAGGTGACACTAGTAGCAAAACCTGGCATCTGGCGGAGTCCAGCATTCTCTGAGGGAATGGAGCGGGTGTGAGGACAGTGCATGGCACGGCAAGGCCTTGTCATGGTGTGTCTTCTGGGAGAACCCACGGAAGGGAAAAAGGCAAGAAGGGAAGAGCACACTTGAAAGTCTTGAAATGAGTGGAAAAATAAGGTGAAAAACCATCGCAAGTGTTACCTGCCTGCTTGGAAATTAAAAGAGAGTTGAGTCGGTTCTGAACTTCTTCCATGGACTTTCCTTTTAGCACAGTAGCTCTTTAGAGACTTCAGGCTTAAAACAGAAAATCCAAATTTTGTGTGAATTAGCCGCATGAGAAAGTTACAGGTTCGGTGTGTGTCTAAGGCTTGTGGGGCTGAGCTTCCAGTTCCTTTGCAAAAAAAAGGAAGGAAAAGGATGGTTGCGTGATGAATCCTTTTCAGGGGACCACTCGACTTTATCCAGGTTTACAGTTTAGCATTCTGCTATGCATCAGATACCTGCTTCACTCCTGGGATTTGAGCACCTTCTGTCTTCACGCCCCTTGGCTGCCAGGTGCTCAGGTGAAGTGGTCAAAAGGGAAGGCTTTCTGGGTTTAAATGACTAGATGGCATTGGTAATCAGAGGAGAAAACGAGGTTAAGTGCACGGAGACCGACCGGCGCTGTTCTTCCCAGTAAGCAAAGGGATTCCCGGAGTGGCATTGCTGGAAGCAGCGTGTAAAACTCAAACAACTTGACCTAGAAAGCCAGCCAGCAGGAAAGAAATTATTTTCATATTAAAACCATGGATTGAGACATGCAAAGCAGCACTGGGGAAAGAAGAAACATGGTTTTGACCCTCCCCACAGACCTCCAGCATAGCCTGTGGTCAAAAGTGCAGCAGGGACCAGGCCCTTGAAGAACGCAGGAGGGAGGGATGGATTAAACTGAGAATGCCGGTGTTAAGGGAACCCGTTTGTTTCAGTTAATGACTGATATATCGTGTCACAGATGGTTTGGCCTATGGGGGAAAGGTCTAGACATTTATTTCTAGCCAGCTGTTCCATGGGAATACCGAGATGAAAAATACTGTTCAGTGGTGGTGTCAAAAAATCCGCGGATAAATGGGCCCGGATGGCACACGTGCAGTCCTTACATTGACGTGACCTGTAGCTCCCTCTACTGCTGGTTGAAGAACAGGTCCTTACATTATTCTGTCACCCTGTGTTGGGTTTGCACGCTTTTGGCACCAATGTTTTTTCAAAGCTATGTTTAATTCTTTAAGTGGCCTTGTGAGGATGTGCAGAAAAAAAAGCAAACCTGTCCAAATTTGCTTTGTCATAAAGAAAATATGGGATGGGAACCAGATACTGGTTTGGGAGCGTGTACTTTCCTAAGGCTACGGAAAAGAGGGACCACTTGTGAAAGGTGAAAGCCCCTTAGAGAGGAGTGTGCGTCGTGTTTCTGCTGTGGGGTTACGCCTGCTCCCAGCATGACCAGGTGGCACCTCCTCGCTCTTGGGGCAGGTCTCCCAAAGTCCAGGCAGTGAGGGAGAGCTCAGAGCTGGGTCCATCCCAGCACTCATGAGCCACCTTGGCAGACAGAGCTCTCCAGGCTCTTGGCCGGAGTGTATCTCTGCAGAAATGCGAGGGTTCAAGTGAAAAGGTGCGGAATTTGCCGACGTTTTCAGGGTGTACCTTTCCTTGAGATATCACCTCTGTGCAAAACTCCTTGCTTCAGCTTCCTCGGTTTCTCTTCGGTGTCTCCTTTTCCCTGTGTTCCTGCGTGTGGCTGCTACTGTAAATCCCTTAAT
>NW_009730979.1:23161-35974 GCF_000703405.1 Apaloderma vittatum
CCCTGTTTTACTAGTTAGCTTGCTCTTTCTGGTCCTATCTTCTGTTCTGTGAAGAGCAGCCTGCTGGGTTTAGGGGTAGGCCAATGGTGTATTTTTTCTGTACCCCCTCCCTGAACCTAAACTTGGTGTGAGCTCTACAGGCAGGATATTTCCCTCCACATCTAACCCGTGCTTGGCCAGAGCTTGGTCAGTACCATTTGCCCACCCGCCGCTCTCTGGGTAGCTCAGAAGGGCTGCTGCTTGCTTAAGGGTGACTTGCGTTAGGAGCTGTTTTATCAGTTCATATTTATAACTTCACTGGAATTTAGAGGTTCTGCTGCTTCTGCACGTTGTCTGTCTTGTCGTGGGTACCTCCTTGCCTTTCCAGCACTTTGAAAGCCGCTCCTCATGTTGCCTGCAAGGACCTTGTACCTGTGGAGGTGCCGGGCAGCTGGTTGTAACACACTTGGCACAACTGGTGTGAAACCTCAGCCCGTGGGTTACACCATGCAGGAACCAAGTGTTAAGCAGCACTGACTGTGCCGTGAAGCTCTGCTCTCACCTCCACCACACGGGCGGCTCCTCTGGTTGTCCAGCGGACTTGTGTTCCCTAGAGCAGCCGGGCACGTTCCTGAGCACCAACTTCTCAGGGGCTGGTGGGCACAGCCCACCCTGGCTCTGTCCTTTCTGCCTTCAGAAACGCGCTGTTGCTTAAACGGTACTTGGGTGGGGAAAAAAATGCAAGGGGAGGATAAGAAAAAAAAAAAAAGGTACTCCTGATCCAGACAGTTTGTTTTCATTAACGCCTGTTTTTTGATTTTACTCTGTGCTTTTCTGATAGGTATAAATACAGCTGGAGGGACAGCACTGAAGGTGGCGTGTGTGTCAGCTGCAGTGTCTGATGAATCTGTTGCTGGAGATAGCGGGGTCTATGAGGCGTCTGTACAAAGGTAGACACCAGATCTCTCCCTAGGAAGAAGCCCGTGACAGCTTTGCACACAGGAGTCAGTTGGAATACCGCTGGCTGTGATGGGTTTTTGTAATTTGGTGGCTAAAGTTACCAATCTCAGATTTCTTAATACATCCAAAAAAAAAGATGAGCAGATTGAATTTGATTGTCAAAATGCCCTGTGTTTCCCATAATAGAAGTAGCTGAAAGAGAGAACTGTTTGAACAGCTGGTCTGTTCATGAAGGTGCTGGTAAGCTGCGACTGCTGCCTTGACGGGGGTAGCGGAGCCATCTGGCAGGTGTAAAGTTCCGCTCCTGTCAGGCAGCCCTCAGCGCGAGAGGCCTTTGGGGTGTTCAGGGAAGACAGCAGAAGCACCTTGAGCTGCCTGGGGGATGTGTAGGTGCTGCGAGGCAGTTCCCGAGTGTGTGATTTCTGCAGGACTTCTCCCGCTACGTGCAGAGCTTACAGCCCGGGCTGGCTGTCGCTGCGCCGGCTGGGATTCTGGACCTTCCTTACTGCTCACTAAAGCTGTCTGGGGTGGTTTGATGAAAAGTTCACTGAAAGTTACTCATCTTATTGATACCTGATGTGGCTGCCTCTAACGTGGGTTTTCTTTGGTTTTATTGGCACTGAGGTGAATTACGGGGTCAGTTGTTGCAATGCAAGGCTGTAGAGGTGAAAAATTATTCATCTCCTATTCCCCTCATCCATTCCTTCATAATTTTTTCATGTTTGCAGCACAATTCTCTTTGACAAGAAAGTACCCTGCTTCTGTAGATTAGCCCCCATGGGCTCAAGGCAGGCAGTCAGGCAGCTGAGTGTCTTTGAGCCCCTGTGTCCCCACAGCAGGGCAGGGAACTCCGCACAGAGGGGAGGAGAAATAATTGTGACAGTTACAGAAGGCATTCCCCATGCACTGCTCTCACACACCTCATGTTACTTGGCCTTATTTGGGTCATTTGACTTCCCGGTCTCTGTAACGACCACAGCCTGTAATTAACGGTGAGGGCAGGATGAGCAGTTTGTTCTCTGTAGCCAAAATGTAACGAAAGGCAGGAGAGCACGAAGTAACACAGAAAAGACTCAGAAGAATGCTAACCCTATTTTCGTGTGCTGCGGCATAGCCTCCCAGTCAGTTAGACAGTGAATGTAGTTTGGGGGACTTTCAGTGCATAAAACTTTGGAGGAATATGTTGGGAGGGAAGTGATGCAGGTAGCTTGTTTCAAGGAAGACCAGTCAGTGTACTCTGTCACTTTTAATGTGCTTAGGGAGGTTTGATTTCTTAAAGAAACAAAGCAATGACTGAAATCTAATCAAACTTGAGAATTTTTGCTGTCACGATGTGGGACAGGATTGCAGTTGTTAAGTCTTATTTCTGTTGCTGGGCAGCCAGCTGTCTTAATGAAAATTTAATCAAGGGAACCCTTTAAAAATCCCCCACTGCCTCATTTTTGCAGTCTTTTGTGTGGCTTTTTTTTTTTTTTTGGCAGCAAAGGGGGAAGGCATATGACTTTCCGCTGATAAGCACTGTAACACATACCTCAAAGGATAATTGCCCTTACTTCTTAAACGGTCTTTCTTTTAGCTGCTAATTTTACAAAACCCATATACCCAACCCCTGAATGGAAGGGAAAAGTTCGTACATCACCTAAAAGCTAGCACTTCAGTAAGAGAGACGTCAAGCCCTGAATTGTCTTTGATTTCTTTCAGACCATGTGTGTCAGAAGTGATGGTGTTTGACAGTGATGATACAGAAGCAGTTGGGACAGCTAAAGTGCAAATTGCAATGAGGTAAGCGCCACATGTTTTTATTGGATTTTTCTTCCAGCAGAAAGAGTCATAAATTTAAAAGGTAGTTCTGTTTTCTTATCTGATCCTCTCCTAATAGTTCTGTCCCAACTGATTACAGTCATTATCTAAGGCCTTTCAAAAGGTTGTGGTTACAATACAGCAATTTAGCTAGACCCCAGGAAAAGCAATATGTGCCGGGTCAAATCTGTAGCCCGTTGTATCTGAATTCCTCATTTCTGGATATTCTGGACTGTTCCAAATTCTGGATGTTCTGGTAGCAAAACTTGATGTATTAAAAAAACTCATTTTGTTTTAAATGATAGGCGGGCCATGGTCCCAGTGTAGTTTTGTCTTGTTTGTAAATTTATGCTAATGAAATAAGTGAAATACTCATGGAGCCCATGGCACACTGCTAATAAGGCTTTTTTTGTCTTTCCCCTTGAGGTATGATGACAAAAATAAACGATTCGCAATACTGGTCATCCAGCTGAGTAATGTTCCAGCACTGCTGTTACAACAAGATCAAAAAGTGTAAGTGGGTGAACTAAACACACTCTAAATATTTGTATTGGATTCCAGTGGGAATTCAACAGATGTTGGTTATTGTTCTTTCACGCTCTTAGAAGTTTACCCTTTCTGGAGTGCTTCTACGTTTTGGTATGTGTAGCAACATTTATGAACTAATAAGCCTGCAAACCTGAAATCAGGTGCAGTTTTTTCCTCAGAAGTCTGTATTTGCTAGAAAAAAGGCTTGCTCGGGGTTAGTGTTATCCAGCTTGTCACTGTAGCAGTGCCCAGAGCAACTGGGCATCGAGTTGGGAGGGGGCATTGGTTCTGCTGCAGGACTCACCTTCAGGCACCCGCGCAGTTGTGTGCGGGGAAGTGTGCAGCTTCTACTAGAGTCATTCCAGGCACTTTTTTTGTGGTGTTTTTTAAATTCAACTGCATGCTGAATAAGCTGACAAACACCTGATTCATTCTGGCGTAGCTGTTTCCACCTACAACAGGGTGCGTTAGAAGTGTGACAAGTCACGCTGACATGAACAGCCAATGTAGAACAGGATGTAAAACATGAACAGGATGAAGTTTAGGGCAACTCACACTGCTTCACATCTCCGGTGTTGGGATGAAGTGTTCCTTTCTTCTCAGCTGACTGATATTCGATAGGATAGGATAGGATGGTAATGTCCACAGAGCTTAGGATGAATTCCACTTACAGATTTAGGGAGCTGTTGCGAGGGAGGGAATTGTAAATCCGTATGTACTGACCGCAACGCTTTTTTCAACAGGAACATCCGCGTGGCTGTCCTGCCCTGCTCAGAAAGCACGAGCTGCTTGTTTCGCACGAGACCGGTGGAAGCTGCAGACAATCTTGTGTACAATGAAGTATTTTGGGTTTCTATCTCTTACCCGGCTTTACGCCAGAAGACTTTAAGAGTCGATGTTTGCACTGTAGATAAGTCTCACCTTGAAGAATGTTTGGTTAGTGTCGATCTCTGTTTTAGTGTCTTTGGTGTTTGTTTCTCTCTTTAATTAGATGAAATTTTAAACACCGAAGCATGGCAATTTCTTTTAAAGTTTTCTTGAAAATCCTCAGCCAGGTGATCTCTCCTGGGCGGTGTCTTTGCGATAACAATTTTGATCAGGAAAAAAGTAACCTATTAGCTAAATATTTTGTTAACAAAACTACTGCTGACTTTGTCAGACTCTTAGATTTCCCTCCTCTCATGATTTTATGCGAAGCCCTACCTGTGTTGTCACATAATTTGGACTTCCAGGAATTTGGAAGCCATGTAGCATGTTAAAGATCTCTACAGTACCTGAGCTGCAGGAGGGGGCTGGCTGACTTGCAGGAGGGGTGCTCAGCCAAGCAGTCTGCTAGGCTGGCCTGGTGCGACAGAGTCTGCTCAAACAGGGATTAACCAAATCACGAATCAGTGTTACTTTGGTTTCGGATATGTGGGGATGCGCACTAAATGTAATGCAGTGAAACATCACAAGGCGGATGAGCAAGGATGGAGTATACAAAGCTAAAGCATCTCGGTCTGAGGCGGTGATTTTTGTCAGCCTTGCCAATTTCTTGAAAGGGGGTCCTCATCTCCTGGTCTGTTTTCTGTGAAGCTCTAGGAATTTATCCTGGCTGCAGTAGTGCTGCTCATACCTCTGGATTCTTGCACGCAGGAGCTGTAGTGAAGCACCTGTTACTGGGATTAGAAGCCCTAGACAATGTTAAAAATAATTAACATAAAACGTCACTAGTGCTGTTGAAATGGGGATAAACAGGACAACTTTTCGTTTTGTCAAGCTTGCTGAAGTCAAGTTGCCCTAGATTTTCACTGTTGTTTCTTCTTACTAGTGTGGTAGTTGTTCATTCTAACATTACACTAAAACTGTGGGGTTTGCTCTCAACAGGGTGGAGCACAAATTAGCCTTGCTGAAATATGTAGATCCGGAGAGAAATCAACCCGTTGGTATAACCTCCTTAGTTATAAGTATCTACAGAAGCAAAACAGGAAAAGTAAACAAGGAAACGTTCACTCTGAAGTAGCCTGCACTGAAAAAACAGTAAGAAAAACTGCTTAAACCAACCAAATCTCTTTTGAACGGTACTAAGGAGGGGGTTTATGTGGCTGAAGGACTGCTGCCATAGACAAGAAGCAAAGGCCGGTGTGTTCATACTTAGAACTGGAAAATGTCATTAAGTGCGGCAAAATAATTAACGTGTCGATTACAGATATGCCCTTGCCCTGGGCTAAATACGTTCTGAAATCCGCTCCTCACGAGGCTGAGGGATGTAGTCTGGAGTAAGTGACGTGCGAGCTCTTGCCTTTCTCCCCGCAAGACAACTCACCTCGCTACCCTGACCTGGCTGAGCGAGTCCAGGCGCAGACTTACCTTTGCACGTGCATGGCCTGCGAGACGCTCAGCCCACGGCTGCACACCTGCCTCTGCTGGGGTAACTGGGGGAGGTGGGCTCACCAGGCTTGACCCAGCACCGTACGGACAATGGGCTGCTTGAACAATGCAGGTGCAGACACCACGATTTCTCCTGCCACCAGAGGAAAGGCGGTTGGGGCGGTTCTGACCAGAAGGGCTTTGCGGTTTGTGGGAGCTGCATCTTCACAAGAAGCCTCTTGCTCTCCTCAGGACTCTGTCTCGGCACTCCTAGAGCGGACAGCGGTGGAACTGGAAGCTGTGGAGAAGAAACTGGAGGAAAGCAGAAGCACTTTAACCAGTGGAGAGAGCTGGTAGGTAGCATCCCACCATCTTAGCGTTGTGGGATGATCACAGCGAATAAAGCTGATGATCCAGAGCTGTGGGAGGCTTCTGTCTGTGTCTGTTTTGGTGAAAAATCCTGTGCTGGAAGTTGTGCTTGGAAGATGAGAACAAAGCTGATAAATGTTGAAAATAGTCACTAGCACTATGCCGATTTTCTTATTTGTACAATGTTCTGTGGACGTCCATGAAAGCTCCACTGTACGGTGCAAGGCTTTGCTCGAATATTAATTTTGGCTGTTGTTTGCATGGTTCAGATTCATATTTTATTAATGAAGCCCAACATTTGAAACAAAAGGCAAGCCTGACCAATGGGTTTGACGGAGGAGCCAGCTGGGAGATGGAAGGAGCTGAAAAGGATGTTCAAACCATGCTTCACTTTTGTCCAGCATCACTTTTTAAACTCATATTTATGGCATCCTGAGAGCTCCCCTTAAGACGCGCTCGCCTTAAGATCAGTCCACGTGGCTGACCCCTCAGCTCGCTTCTTTTGAAGCAAGATCAGTGTGAAGTTTTGGCTGTGCAGCTGCCACTTCAGTTTCAATTATTCTGATGCAGCTTCGCTTCAGCTTCAATTACTCCCTTATAAGCCTGTGTTTATGTAATCTTGGTGGCTACAGGACGTGCCAGGTACAACTGGCTGCCTTGGGGACGGATTCTGTCCTGCAGTGTACAGGAGGTAACTCCTGCTGCAGCACCAGTGTTGTGAGCGATCGGCCAGTTCAATACAAAGCTGTTCTTAACAGGCAAGATGAAGAGATTCCTGATCAGGAAGAACATGATGAGATCAGTGACAATGAAGCAGAGGAGGAGGAGGAAGAATTCTGTGCTGGAAAATCGCTGTGGGAAACAGAGGAAAGTCTGAATTCCCAGCTGCACATGGAAATAGCAGTGAAGGTAAAGTCAAGGGTCTTTTGAACAGAGAGATGGGTTAAGCTTCCCCTTGCTCAGCTGACTGGGTTGCTGTTGAGCTGAGCAAGGCTACAGCAGTTATTTGAAAGTTCATTGTTGATTCTGTGTTTAAATGTTATCTACCTGAAATCTTTTTAAATTACTCTACCTGACTGCTTTATCCCATAGTTAATACAGTCTTGTTCCACGCCTTCCTTTTGCTGCTTATGAAAACTTTTCGCTAATGTGTCACCAGCTTTGACCTTATTTAATTCTGATCATGGCGGTAGTCTTAACAGCCACGTGCTGTACGTGGGCTCTGTGGGCACGTACGTACAGCGATTCGGATCTCACTGCAGGTGCCCCAGTAAGGAAGTGGTCTTTTAAATCCTGCCTCTGTTCTGTGTGAGACTGCCAGCTCACGTTGTACTGGATCGATAGGCACAGCCCGCTGGAGTCAGTTGTGCTGTGCAGCAATCAATGGCTGCGGAGCCCTCAGGGAGCGATACAGTTAACGTGGTAGCTCCTGAGTTCAAAGAGCCAAGTGTCGGGACACCCTGCACGATATGGGCTGAGGGATATCTGTTTTGAACGCGATGCCTCTGGGAGCAAAAGCGGAGCTGTGTCAAGGGTGGCTGTCAGCCAGCCCTGGGTATGTGTCCCGGGTGAGATGACAAGCTGGCATCGACACCGCGGGATCTGTCTTTCAGGTGGATAAAGAGACAAACACAGAGAGCCTCACGCAGTCTTCTACCGTTGTTCGTCCAAAAGACAAAAGAGCAGCAAATCCACCCCAAGCTCAGTTTGTCAGAGGTAGCACTATCATCCGCTCAAAAACGTTTTCGCCAGGACCACAGAGTCAGTACGTGTGTCGGGTAAGAAGATACAGTCCTGAGGTTATAAATGCTGTTTTTCCATTAATGAATGCATGATTTCAACATTCAGTTAGGCTGAATTTTTCACAGACACCTGACACTGCTTTCTTCTCTCCCCCTTTGACTTCAGAAGTCGCTCTCTCCTCGCCCCCTAGGCAGTGTCTTTCTTTGGAACTAAGGGTATTAAGCACAAATTTATAAAATATGCATGTGCGCATACTTTTGTGGTACATGCAGCATGTCGAGATGTCCAGACTAACCTGGAAGGGCTTCTGTAAGCCAGTCATGAATGAGCTGCATACCAAACCCTTTCCTGCTGCTTTAAGACTGTTGTGTGCTGACTTGAACTGAGTTAGCTGTGTCCACCTGACTTGAGATGAGGTGAGCGTGAAAGCTCGATACAGAAATGGAGAGGTAAGGACCTGATAATGTCAGCAAAAAAAAAATGTGGAAGCTTGAAGGTGTCCAGCGTGTTTTGTCTGAAGGTAACAAGTCACGTGCTGGGTCAGGATGTCACTTCCACTGCTTTGAAATGTTTGTTCGCAATTATTTCCTCTATTGAGGGTCAGCCTAAACTATAAATAGCTCGTCTTTTAAATTGAATTGGCAAACAAACAAGCACGGCACTTTGTCACGCATGACCTGTCCTAAGTGGGCAGGCTCTTAACACAGCGGAGACGGTTTTGCTGTGCAGGTTTTCTCTGATTCAGAAGCGAGTGCTTCCGTAGAAACAAAACTTATTAATTTGCAGCACTGGCCTGTACTTGGGTGGCAGCGACACTGTGGCCCAGCATGTCCAGATCCCACACACCTGTTGCTCTCCACCCCCAGCTTTGAGAAGGAACTTGAGAAGGGAATTAAACCCTACTTGAGTTGGGCTTTCTTCAGGGGTCTAGAGACAATCACAAAAAACAACAGGCTGTGTGTGTGTAACATGACAACTCTGAAGTTGAAAAACCCAGGGCGATAGCTTACAGGTAAACCTACCTCTTGCACCACCAGCTTAAAATACAGGCGATTGAAGAGAAGGGACATGTCTAATAAAATAGTCTCTTGTTTTATAGATGCTAGAAAAGAGTAATTCTTCTGTTTGTTTTTTGTTTTTTTTTACTGTTGCTCCTTAGAGCTTATTTTTCTAGGCTGTTTTGCCCAGCCTAGTTACTTGCACAGGAGAAGGGCAGTGGGTAGAGCCTCATGTTACACCTGAACTTAGTGTCTCTGTTTCCATGCAGTCTGTTCCCAAAAAGGGACAGAGTTCAAGTCTTGTGGCAGGATCTGGCTGTACCAACCGGATGTGTGTTTTGTGCTCACATTGGGGTGGCAGCTGTCTGCTGTAGCCTTTCACAAAACTTCCAGGTCTGCTCACATCACTGCTTATAATCACTTTGAGAACCCTCTGATCTTGCTAACAGTGTGTGTGTGTGTGTAGTGCTTGTATTTATTTCATGAAAAATATGTGATTTTTTGCTTTCATTTTCAGCTGAATCGCAGTGATAGTGACAGTTCAACGCTATCCAAAAAGCCCCCCTTTGTTCGAAACGCAATGGAGAGACGAAGTGTCAGAGTGAAACGGGTAAAAACTGTTTTCAAGGAAGAATTTGCAAACAGAAATCATTTGCCGTGTGCTTTCAGTCACAGTCTTTTCTTTGTGTGTGAGAAGTCTCTCAAGGCTACTTTTCCTTGATGTATCAGAATATGACAGGACCTTTTAAGTTGGAACTCTTTTAAAACCATCAGTTTTGGAAGATAGTTCCTGATCTTTTCCATCTTGTCATAGCAGAAGTAGCACAAACAGGTTTTATCATTATGAGATTCTTAAGTACTTATAATAAATGTGAGGAGGGGATGGGGAAAATGATGTCTGAGATGCTTAGGTGACCCTATGGTAGTGACTCCATGGTGTACAACAGACCCCTGTGTCCATTGTGATGGCAGTTGCTGAAATTCCTCTGGGATGCTGATGCCAAGGTGGTTTTCCTGAGGCAGCTTGTGTTTGAAGCAGAAACCACCATAATATGTTGCTGGAGAAAAACCCACAGGTTGTGGATTCATCCTAAGATACTAAACTTAGGAGCAAAACGTGTGAGCAAGACTTGTTTGGAGGGTTCATACACCCCTTTTTTTTTAGCCTTCGGTCAAGTCCTTCAGCACAGAGCGCCTGATCCGCACTTCACTCGACCTGGAGCTGGACCTGCAAGCTTCGAAAACCTGGCACGATCGGCTGGTTCAGGAGATCTCGGTGCTGAGGGAACTGAAGGAACAGCTGGAACAAGCTCAGAGTCGGGGTGAAAAAGAGTTGCCGCAGTGGGTGAAAGATGATGAGAGATTTCGACTGCTGCTGAGGCTAGTGGAAAAACGAGTGAGTTTTGGATTTTGTTCAGCGTATTTGAGAAATGGGCGAGTTAGGACAGTCAGGAAATGAGGCCGTAGCACTACAGTCACTCGTATCTTCTGCTTACGGCTCCGTCAGGCAAGCGGTTGATGATGGAGGCCGCAGTGCAGGAGGGCCTGGCTGTTCTCAGGGATTGCCAAACCGCAGAGCCCGTGCCCGCCTTCCCGCAGGGAAGACAGCAGTTATGTCTCTTGCTGCTTCTAAGAGAAATAACAGCTGCATAAAACACGTGCGTGGTGTTGGCTCTAGAATGGGCTCCTTGTGCATAAGTCAGATGAGAGCAGCTTTAAGAGCTTGATAGCACCTGTCTTTGTGCTTCGGAAGGGGGGACTGCGGGGCAGGGATGGAAAGGAGAACGAATTACCAAGAACTTCAACAAACAGTCCATTAAACAATTTTGTTTGCTTTTATCAAAGTTGTCTTTCACTGAGTTACCACTTTTCTGAAGAGGGTTTAAATCAAAATTATTACCCTCAAGTGGAACATATTTGCAGATAAGGTAGGTAAAAGATTCAAAAGTATTTGAAGTAAGCCTGGGTAGGTGATGAGTGAGGTCGGCAGCCTTCTGTCATGTTTGTGCTCGTTTTTTTAAGAAATGTTATTCCATAGCTAATTATCTTCATCCCTTAGATGCTGGACTTACTGTTTGTTGCTGGGAGTTTGTCTCCTCTTTTAACTTCTCGTAGGGTTCTGTTAGTCCCCAACCCACATGTTGATCAGCACAGAGATTTCCTGCCTTAGTCCAGGCGCAAAGGCAAGAAGTGCAGCCTCTCAGTCCTTAGCAGGCGTCATGTGTCGTGGTTTGCACTTCCCTTACAACGGGCTGGAAGAAGACCTTACAGAAAACTCTCTCCCTTACAATGGTTAGCTTGCAGGCCTGCAGTTTGGCTTCTGTGCATCTTGATGTCCAGAATAAGCAGCTCCCAAACCCCTCAGACCTGCAGCTGGAATACTGCTGCATGTGGAGGTTAGTTGGGCTGAAAATGATTCCTCCTGGAAACACACGTAACTCTTTTTCCATTATTTGCTCAGGTGGAAAAAACAGAACACAAGTGTGAGCTTAAGGCAGATAAAATGATGAGAGCTGCTGCCAAGGATGTCCACAGGCTGCGAGGGCAGAGTCGGAAGGAGCCTCTGGAAGTACAGTCGTTCAGGTAATAACAAGTCACTGGCAGAGGGGAGGAAAAAGGGGTTACTACCAGGATTTTTCTGTGCATGACTTAAGACGCTGATGAGGAAGGCTCATCTTTGTAGCTGTTAACTGTTCTGCTTAAACAAAAGCTTCTGCATTTTTATATCAAAGTATAAGGTGTGAGAATCGGGGAACTAGCGGCTGCACTGCACATGATACCCCAAATCACTGCCCGCCCGGCAACAAATTCACAAATCTTTTGTTTAATGCAGAAGCAGCTCTTTGCTTCCCTGAGGAAAATAACCTAGAGAGCCAAAATCTCAAACCTTTCTGCAACGGCTTTTTGATAATCAGTGTCGGGAGTTTAACTCTAAGGATTCCTCATGACTGATAAATAAATAAGGTGGAGGTTGTGAGAGGATGTGCTGCTGCTCCTTGTGCTGGCAGCTGGTGGGATAAATTTTAATGTGGATGAGGGATGTTTCTGGCAAGACTTCCGTCACATTAACGACTGATCATCTTCTTGTAGAGAGAAAATGGCATTTTTCACACGGCCAAGGATAAACATTCCAACGCTCTCTGCGGACGATGTGTGATCTCCATAAAAGTATTTGCTTTCCGGACAATTCTACAAATGCAGTTTGGGTTTTGAAGTTAATTTATGTGGTCTTATGAAGGTACCGAGGCATTTGTATATTAGAGCTTTTGTCAGTATGTGGATGTTTTGAAGATTTTTAGGTTAAAGTTATATCATCACAGAAACCAGCATTAAAGTGACAAGATTGTATAGTTTGTATATTTAGGAATGTATTTTTGGGAAATAGAATTTTAAATAATGCAGCGTCAGGTGCTGTTATTCTTAAATAATGCTGTTTAGACTTTTTGTACAGCTCTACCTTTTAGAGGTTTTACTGCAATAAAATAAATTTGAAGGAACCTCACCCCTACCTTCTATCATGTCGTGCATCGGACTCTCCTCCGAGTGATGTATTTTGTGCCCTGTGGGGAATGCCGGGAGCCGGTTTTGCCTCCCACGTGCTGTGAACGAATTCTCTGTGAGCTGTGAAGCATCTGTGTTTCCTGCCGGGTCGGAAAAGTAGGTGTGAAGTTCGAATCCTTGCACTGTTTCCATCGGGACTGCGGCTCGTGTCTGCGCCGGGGCTGCCGAGGGGCCCTGGGGAGCCCGTTGAAACCACTGCGGTGGGGGGAGGGCGGCGGGTTTCCAGTCCATTTTAGGGTTTTCCAATAAAGTGACCTTTCTGGACAAACCTGCCTTCTTGCCTTTTGTCTCGCGTGAATCTTCTCCTGGGCTGGCGGTGGGACCCGCGTGCGTTACCCTGGGGCCTGTCTCATAAAGGTGTTTCTACCTTGGGAAGTGCTGCTTGTGCTCACGTGGAACGGAGGCTGAGCCTTTCCCTTCCCGAAAAAGCTGCGTTTAAGGTGCAAAACCGCTTTTTACTCGCTCGCGCGGATTTTAAAAACCCGCGGGGAGGGCACGGCTGGCGTTTCCCCCCGCCCCACACACA
>NW_009730980.1:0-10818 GCF_000703405.1 Apaloderma vittatum
GTATATATAATATATATTTTTTATATATATAATGGGCAAGTAAACCTAGAAATTTCTTTTTTATCACTGTAAAATAAGAGTTTTAGCAGTTAATACTAGAATCGGCCCATATGCTTTAAAGAAAAGCTAAAAAAAAGCTTCTCAATCTCTGCTTTATCATGAGCAAACCTGATCTTTCAGAAGAAAATGCTGATTATCTTAGAAGGGGACTAGCCCTTAATTTTATCAAATCATCAGCAGTGGTGGTTTTTTTTATGGTAAACCATTGGGATTTTTAAAACACAATCCCACTCTCGTCAATCACAATGGCCCTTTTCAGTCAGATAGTTTTAAAATTACTTTCCACATTAGAATGCCTTGATGATGGATGGTGTAAGAATGATCATGATTAGCTGCGCTACTGAATTCAGTCTTACTGGGATCAGACCACCGGGCACTTTCCAAATGTATTTCTGCAGCAAAATAATCTAATGGAGTTAAACTGATACCCCAAGCAACTTGTCTAGCTCTCCTCGCAAATCAAAAGATGCTCTTTTCTTAGTTGCAGGCCATTGCCAAAC
This sequence comes from Apaloderma vittatum, assembly GCF_000703405.1. Taxonomy (NCBI): domain Eukaryota; kingdom Metazoa; phylum Chordata; class Aves; order Trogoniformes; family Trogonidae; genus Apaloderma; species Apaloderma vittatum. Next base: position 561 of record NW_009730980.1, read on the forward strand.
TCCTGTAAGAACACCAGATGTGGCGAGAACTTGACCCCAGCAATGTTTAGGTTTTTACATGATTAGAGCTTTTTGTGTTGGTTGCATAACAGCAACCTGTTAGTCGTGCAATGCCCTTTTCACTGTCCGTGCCTCGTCACACTATACATTCCTAAAAAAAGAAAAAAGAAAACCACACCAGAATCTGCAAGTCTGGAAAAAAAAACACTGCGGCAAAACACACACACACACACTGTTTAGTCAGAAACAGTGAAGAAAATTTTAAGAAGCATTTCGTTAGGGTAGTGACTGCAGCTGAAAACCTTACCTAAAACTCAGCAAAGAAGAATTTTGTGCACTGACTGCCCAGGGCTAAAAATTCATAATGGCATCTGCCTCTAGAACAGAGTTTTTCCACATATATCTGAAAATACTTTCCCAAAAGAGGCTCTCTTCTTAGTCCTGACATCTCAGAAATCTCACCACTTGAGGACAATTTGTAGTTGAAAGGGCTATGCCTTTACAAGAGGCTATAAAAATAGTCAGTGTTGTGCTGTGTTTTGCTGAAAAGCAAGTAAATTTGATCACCAATTCAAAAGTGTATCCACAATTGTTATTTGATATTTACTTAGAACCTTTCACCAATTTTTTAAAAAAATAATCCTACACAGAACAAAGAGCTTTTATATCAGCTTCACAGAAGGATATGACATGTTCTCATCATGCACGTGAGCAAACAGGAAAGAACGGATTTATTGTGAACTGGGATTTTTTGCTATAAATTAAAAGGCCATTCCCTTTTATATGTCATGTGTATTTAATTTCACTCCATAGGGTAATCCACCGAGAATTCAGAGAGTGCCAAGATCTACTTTCCCCATTCGTTTTATTTCCTTAGGCAAATATCTAGAATTAGAGACAGAGAAAAGATGAAAAAAAGAAAAGCCAAGGGAAATACAGAGGTCCAAGAAAGAAAGTAGGACCAGTCTAAACAAGGATTTTTCCTCGTCTATGCAGGCAGCACTGATTATTTGTAACAGGCAAAGGCATCTGTCTTTGATTATGATTTCATGTATACTGTGGATGGTGGTGAGTTTCTGTGTGCCAGAGAAGACTGTCATCCTGCAGTATGAAATTCCAGTGAGAAAAACTAATCCCTTGGGGAGAGACTTCCACCTTCGACTAACTGAAGAACAGACAGGAAGAGCTTTTCTGCCAGGAAAAAATAAAACTGCAAGCTATTACTGACTGTAAGGAAATCAGATTTAATTTACAAACAAAAGACAGAGTCAAAGTGCATACATTTTAAATAAGCATACTTGAAAGTGTCACTGTTCAAAGGCATTTCAACCGGTTTAAATTTTGCACAACGTAAGAATCCGCATAATGGAAAAGATCAACTTTCTTTTCTTACAAACCTTTAGTTGGTAGGCTACAAATAGCCCTTATTTTTTTCTTATTTGAGAAGCATATACACAGTGGCCACAGGAAATAAAAACATCTTCCAAAAAGGCCCTGAGTAGGTACAGCACCAGGATGCAAGACACACGTAAATCTGCAAAGTGAGAAAGGCACTCTGCCATCTCTCAACTCATGTCAAGATGCTTCAGTCTAACAATCTATTAAGCTGGCATGTAAAACATTAAACCTGCTGAATCTGTGTATTACAGTCTTTTTCAATGAAACTACAAACAGCTGAACGACTCCAGCCAAGCCAATTCACAAGAAGTGGAGATAATAGCAACCAGAAGTACCTCGCAAGCAGAGGATTTTCTCCGGGTGGAAAATGGGTGCTATTTCAGTGCTGTCCCTCTTGAAACGGTAGAAAATTACATACTACAATGACAGCAGTAAGAATCATGACGACGTGTGACACTTTGCAGTTTGAAAAAGCACTCTAACCATTTGTTTCCTTTTCTAGGGCTAAGGGAAGCAGTTTCCGATTAGCTATTTGGGACACCCCATCCCTAGCTCAAATCAAATGAGCAAAATGTGAAAGTCGTCAGGGCTTCCTGATTCTTACTGCCAAAGACATCAGAAGGAAGCTTCACTTGCTCATCTTCACTCCATTAAGACCAGATCGTAGGCCTCAGTTACAATCAGACTGTCTTTCCTGCCTTTTACAAAAAGCTACCAACCAACCTAACTGCACCACCAATAGTGCCAAAAAGGACATCTGCTGCTTTGATGGACAGAGCAGCCTGAAATCTGTACAGCTTGTCAAGAGGCAAGGAGCTGACAGCATTTTGTTGACACGCTTCCGCAAAGTAACGTGCGGGCTTACAGATCTGATTTTGAACTACTCTGCATTTGAACATTGCCAAGTGACAACAACGTGTCACAGGCACTGAAACTCCATCTTATCAGTTCTCATCAGCTTGAAAAAACTAGGAGAAATGAGTCTAGATATTTTTTAACTGAGGTGGCAGGGTAATTATGGAAGTTTATCCACTGGAGCAGAATGCTGTCCAGGAAACGCTGTTTTACTGATTGAGTGGCTACATCTGGTAACATATTATGACAAAACTCTAAAATCACTATTTTTCTCATAGTAGCTACTATTTTATAGCTCCTCATTTAACATACCCTATTAAAAACCAAAACATCAATCCCAGGTACAACCACAGAACCATAGTCACTAGTCACCACTGGATTTCTTTAAATAATAGAGCTTCAGGCCTGAGCCTATACTGTTGATGTGACTGGGATTTTTGCCATCTTAGTGCCACTGGAGTAGGATCAGACTTCGAGTTGGTTACTTATAATAATAAAAATAATGATAATGAATGATAATTTCTAGCAGGCTGCTTGGGTTAACAGGGAAGGCTGTCACATTCCTTTATGTACCTGACACTGTGCTGAGAAATTACTATTGCTGCACAAGCAAGGGCAAGTATTACAAAAGAAAATGTCAAACTGAATCCAAACTATTTTCTTATTCTCCCACTTCACCTCCCGCTTTATGAGCTTAACCCCTCTGATTTTATTTTCAGATCACAACATTTCCTAGGCCCAACACCACTGCCGTTTTACAAACCACACCCCAAACTTCCGTCTAATTCTGAAAATATAGGAGGAAAGTGCTTAGAAGATTTGTAAGGGACAGGCCAATGTTTATTTATTATTATCATCAGTGATTTCTGTGAAGGATGCGACACACCCAGTTTGCCAGGAAAGCCTGTTCAGCATTTTAAGACTATCGGGGCACTTTAAGACAAAGACTATAAAATTCCTAGTGGCATTCAAGTATTTTAAAAATGCCCACTATAAGTGCATTGTGTTTACTTTGCACATTTTCAAAATCTTGACTTTAGATTACCTTCTTCACTGATTTCTGTGTGAGAGGAGAAACCAAACAAAGCATTTGCTTCCTTCTTCAACACAAAGTCCCAGCAGGAGCAATACAGCATTCCTTTTCTGGAAGGCCTTAGCTAAAAGGTTTTTGTCCTTTTGGGTGTATAAAAAGATCCTTTCTCAGAGGACACAGATAAAATTTCAAAAGCAACAGCATTAGCTTCTCAGACAATAATGAACATCCCCAGTCACCCCAGGAATTCATAGTCTGCTACAGACTTGCTCTATGTGGCAGAGCCAAGTACAAAGACAGCTTCCAGACCTAAACCTGTGGCTGAACAGCTTAGAGGTTAAATGTCGGTCTCTAGAGAAAGCAAAAGACTTAACAGTGGTGGACTACCTTATCATTGTACTTTGGTATCAGGTAAGGCTGCTGAAAAAAAGAAAAATATTAAGCAACATTATCAAGTGCACCCCCACTTAACAAAGAGCAGGCAGAGAAAGTTTCTCATGCTTGTACTTTTACCTTGTTAATTCCTTCCTTTACTTGTTCTTTTGGAACCTCTTATACTCAAAAATATTTAAGACTCAATAATGTCATGAGGCAAACATGATAAAAACCAGGGAAGTTAAAAGCTGATATTTGGGAGAATAGGTTAAATGCCCTAAACCTTTCAGCCAAGTCCAAGACCTGCACATCTAGGCTTTTCTAGTACAAACTCCAGAGCTCTGCTTTCTGCTGGCCCACAACTGCCCTGCCACACTGTACCAAATGATTTGTTACCTGATGTGGCTATAAAAGCCAATACTTGCCTTTTTTTCTTTTATTTTCTGATGCTCACTCCTTGTTCTCCCTGCCTGTTTGGTTCCCCAGGGGGTAACAGGAACTGCGGTCTCTGCTCCCCTTCTGCCGCTGCCTCCAGGCTGCATCTGTGGACATTCCAAAAAACCACAAGAAAAATGTTGTGACCTGGAATAAGAACAGAAAACAACAGGGCAAGCCCCAACCTCAGAGACCATGCTAGGAGATAATTCTCTTTCCCATCATGACCAGTCTAATCTGGATCAGAAGCTGTGGCCTCACATTTGCCTTCAACGCTGTCTATTCCTTCAGGTTTCTCTGTGCTATACTGCATTAATGAAGAGTCTGCTGCACCTCCCAGGACTGGTGATCCCACTCATGAAAATTTGCTCATGGCAAGGGAGGTATGGTCGTCCCTCAGTAAATTAGATGCCCCCTCCTCACCCCTTTTTTCTCTCTTGAGTTACTAAAGTGAAATTCCTCACTGAAATACTGCATATTTCTTAAATACAAAAGTTGGAAGATACTCCATGGGCAGATGTGAGGTAAATATGAACTCAGATTCAAAACTAATATTCATTGTTACCCCTAAGAAATCCCACATCTTTACTGATCTTTTTATGTATTTCCATGAGCAGAAATGTCCCCAGACTCAACTAGATTTAAATCGCTGATCTCAAGTGATGCTTTTGATCACTGCAGCTTTAAGGAGTGTATTCGTATTTCTTCTCAACTGAACATTTAAGAAAAACTATTTTTTAAAAAAGGATGTTTCTAGCTATACACCAGTCCCGCTAGAATGGGAGTTACAGTGATAAAACTTCCATTATGTGTACAGGCATCAGCAATCAGTCATCAGGATAGAAGAACTGAGAACTGCATTTTTAAGAAACATATCTCAGATATTTTTCATTGTCTTTGAGCAAGAGAGGTAAGAAAGGACATGTGGTTTCAGCATCACAGACAAACCTGCTTCGGAGTTGCAGAAATACAAAATAAACATTTAGTCATTCAGTCAATTTTAAACTAAACAACCCTATGTCTTCTAAAAAATGACTAACTGCATTTAGAAAACATTATTCAAGTTTGACTACACCCAACATTCAAAATTAGGTGAATTCTTATAAAATTGGGTGAACATTTACGCATGACTCACAAAACCCCTACAAATCAAAGCTAGCTATGGAAACAGTGACAGAGCTCCACCAGCATTTCAGTTTCACCACTACCATAATGAGCTTTAATTATGTAATTATTTCACACTTCAACTGATTTGCACATGTTTTTCATCATCCTAGCAGCCGTAAGTAGTAACATAAGAGGAATGGTAAGGCTCTGTCCTCAAAGCTAGATGTCTGCAAGTAGGAAGAACCACAAAAAATTCTTCAGAATCTTGCCAGAGTTGAAGCTTCGTTTTCCTGCAAGATCATACCTACTCTTACCAGGTTCAGTCATGCACTTTCTGGATATTCTCTTTTAACAGGATACAACTCTGCAGAGGCCTGAGCTAGATCAGTGCTTCACAATAAGATTTACTGAACTGTTAGGATTAAAATTGGTGTTACTGAAAGCTGGAAGCACATAGACAGTAGAATCTAATTTGAGGTTTAACAATGAATAGAAAACAAGGAGAAGATGCTTTTCATTGCATTAGGCATATTGAAGACTGAAGATTTACTGCATACAGATACTCTCTGGAAATGATCAGTGATTCCACTTAGGTTTAAAAAATTGCAATTGTCTTGGCAAAACAAATCATTAGATTTGCATACAATCGTACTGTGTAGCCACATGAAAATAAATTATATTTTCTACTTGCATTTCTGCTGCAGATTTAATTGATGTAACAGTGCAGAAAACTGAGACAAAATTTTATTTCTTCTGCCTTTTAATTACCATCTGCTAACATAAGATTACATTTCTTAAAGTGACTGGGTCTACCTGCCAGCTGAATTTTTCGCCTGATTTCCTCAAGCTCTGGCAGCTGCCGTCATTATTGGTGAAAATGGCATGACAAAGCTAGCATGAAAAATGAGGCTAAGCACCTGTCACTTCATTTTTCTGCAAAGAAACAAAGGAAACACATGAAACTCTATGCTCTGCACCATCTATACCCAGCAACAATTTGCTGCAAAAAGAATAAAGCATCAGTTTGTTCTTGCACAGAATAAGAAGCATGACATATAAAAGCAGTTCTACCAAGCTACATATTTATGATAATCAGAACAGATACATCTCCAAATAAACAATACAAGGAAATAAAACAAGGAAAGCATGCATAAAAATTTACCCCATAATCACCGATTTTCTTCTATAAACAGAATCATCCCCTAAATACAGGCTGTTTGGGGATAAGAGTGTTACTAGTGAACTTCATTTAACAAGCTATAGAGTCAAGCCTCTTAGTAATTTCCTCTACAGTACAAAAAGCCTCCTATTAAAGCATGAATCAGCCAGGTACTAAGCACATTAAGCCCATGAATAATCTCATTGCAGTCACAAGTGTTTGGATCCCTCAATGCTTTCTAGAATTGAGCCCTTGATCCCTAGAGAAGATAGCTAAGGCTTGGTGCATTTCAAGCCAATGCCTGGCAGAAAAGGTAACCATCTCATCAGAACCAGCTATTTGAACAATTTCTGAAACCTGTCAGCTTTCACAAGCAAGAGATCTCACCTGAAGAGAACCCAGGAACAGAAGCTATGGAGGGGGGCAAAGAAAAAGGCCCAAACCTCTCCCATTATAACAGCTTTTTTTCTGTGGAATTTTCTGCTTCATCACAAAAGAAAAATGGTTATTCTCCACTGCTCTTTTCCCAAAGTGAAACGACCAGTTCAGGATGCCTGAAGCAGTGCTGATATATTAAGCTAAAACCAGGGCTAGATTAGAACCTAAATCCCTATTTACGCAGGACCCTCAAAGCTCAGGGTGAGTGTTTCAGCCAATTTGCACCATCATCTCCTCTACACCCTCCTCAAAGCACTGTAGCCACTCTGATTGCCTGGGAGGAATAAGAAGGGATACATTTGATAAGTCCTTTAAACGAGTACCAAAATAAGGTGAAGAAATACGGGTAGATCCTGTTACAGCTGAGTCATAACCTCCTTTGTTCAATGTGTGGAATATCTAGAACCACCTGTCACACAGGAGAACTTTTAACTCTGCTTCAGGTACACTAATTGCAAGCTGTGATGGCTCTTAAAAAATACACTGCACAACAAAAAGCAATATATAACTCCTGAAACAAAGAGAATTTTCCAGACAAGGGTTCCCAGTACTGCTAGAACACAGAGGTAACTAAATTGTGACACAAGGTCATGCTGATATTGTTTGGAGATAATTTTCTGTCAGGCTGGATGTGTAGAACAGCACTGCCTGCTTTGCACAGTGACAGTTAAGTCCTGCCAATGTAAAAACAAAATAACTAGTTAGCAGAATATGGACTTAAAGCTTCTGCATTTTTTTTTTCTAGATGTTCTTCCCCCACCTCCTTTCACGCCCATTATCTTATATTCTGCCAAATTTTGAGATAGTGTCTGCAGAAGATTTTGCTCAAGTGTGACAGGAACTATCAACAGTCTTAATTTTACAAATGGTCCAGCAGCTGCCTAAAGGAAAGACGTGAAATTGTCAGGTGCAGAAGTTTGTTTATAAAAGATCACAAAAAGACTGCGATGCAAATACTTCTAAAGAAATTTCAAAGTTTGGGATTTTTGTTTGTTTGGTTGGTTGGTTGTTTTTTTTTATTTAGAAAGGCCTTAATTGGTCCTTCTTTAATCTTGATTTCAGTATCTATTTTTTATAGCAGAGGCATGTAAATCATAAAGCCTTATATTCTGGGGATACTTGGGTCAGCTCTGTAAAGTTTCTGTAGTCATCCTCTGACACAAATGATCTGTGAGAAGCCAAATCATCAGCTTTGAACAAAATTTTGAAGTTCTGTCTGAAAGACATCCAAAATATTCATTCTGACAGATTCAGATTTTGTACAAAACTGAAATTGTCCTGTTTGCCTTTGGAAATGAACATGTACGTGTCCAAAGACGGATTTCTTTTTTCCCCTCTGCTTTTCAAAAAAAAAAATTAGAGGGAAAAACCATAGAGAGATCTGAAATTTCAGTCATGCTGGAATGATAAAATAGTTTATGGGATAAATATATACTTTATTTCATCCATATTTATGGCAAGATAATTGAAATTTTTTGCATGAGAGACTTTGATGAAATGCACTTGAGTGTCTAGTGGGAAGCATGAGGAATCTTATTGGTTTAATTCTTTTTAAAGACATTTCTAATTTTTATGAGGCTAAGACTGAAATATCGCATCAATTACTAGAGGATTTCCAAAGAAATCATTAGCAGTATATTTCAGCACTTAGAGTAGCGAGGAGTTCAAATTAGGGTCAGATAACAGTAATGCTATGCAGGCTGTTGTTAACTTCACTTTTACTGCAGTGTCTTAGTAGAAGCAGGTTAAAATACAAGTTCTAAGGTTGACAAAGAAAAAAAGCAAAAATAAGATCTAAATCTGTTAGTAAGTGTTATACTGCAGTAATCTCATCCAGATTTGCAACATTATATGTCATATACATGCCTTGATCCTCACACATTTCTTACTGTAAGCAAGACAGGATTTGGTCACTGTTTTGGTTGAGGAACTGGCAAAGGTAAATGTTGCAGGCAACAAAATGGGTAGTTCAGTAGGTGGCACTCTTCCCTTGGAGTTTGTACTGAATCAAAGCACCAGCACCTTGCTAAGTGCCAGAGATGCTACTTGGTGAAGTAGATACTAAAGAGACACCTTTAACCGCACAAGATCACAGATCCCAAAGTATCTTTTCCTGAATATTAGTGGTAATCATAGAATCCTGCTCAAACTTCCCTTTTGGTAGTCACGGTCCATCAGAATTCCTCTTGACGCTTTAGTAGGTTAAGGAAATGGGTGGTTTGTGCAGCCCAACAGTGCAGATAACCGAAGGGTTGAGTTTCCTGAGCAGGAGATGCCTCCAGCTCAGGTTGTTCAATGCAGAACAATCTAGCACATGCCTCTTGGAGCACAGAACCACTTCCAAAGCTTCACCACTTACTAGACTGAACTGTTAGCGAGAAGAAAAGGTTCACAGCAAAGCTACAACACATATAAATAGTATCTGAAGGCTCTAATACATCTGAGTTTGGGCAAGGAAACACAACATTACTTTGTGCATTGCAGAATTGCAATACATATGCAGTGAATCCAACTATGGTTGGGAAAAATGTCAGATAAGAAATAACAGCAAGAAAAAAATATGATTCCACTAGAATTATTTTTTTGAATGACAAATGTAGGTTGTTTGTGTATTGGGTTGTTTTAACTTCATTTTTCACAGTGGCTTCCCAACCATGAAGAAAGACCTAGATTTTTGTTCTGTTTCATTTTCAGGTGTTTTTGGCACTTTGTAAATCTTTTTCAGATTCTTAACAATTTTATGTCAGAAGACTCCACGCATGGCTATCTACAAGTTAAAGAAAAAAAATAAATTAACAGAGTTCTTCAGCTTGTGAAGCAGATCTTTTGAGAAATGAATAGCCATATTTTTGAAGCCAGAAAGGACAACTCCTATCAGCTAGTCGAAATGCTATAGGGGATAAACCCAAATAACCTCTTTCAATTATTTCTGAATCAGCCTCATAGTTCCAGACCAACTTATGGTAGCTTCTTCATGAGGATGCTCAGGCTTTACTAAGGGAAGTTACTCAGCCCACTGTTTGCCAAATTCTATTTCTACCCCTGAAAACAACGTTCATTCCAGTCTTAACTACAGCCCTCTATATCCCACATGCCACAGAGCAAATCTTCAACCTCTTGCTTAAATTTCCATCCTGTTACTATTGCCAGGCTTTCATTATCCACTGACAAACTCTTTCATATCACCACTTGACTCTAATACTGGTTAAGGCTTACTGCAAAGCTACGAGGCTCCAAAAATAGGAGAAACTATCCTCTTCTCAGACCTTTATTTCACTCAGCATACTTAAAATGTCAATAAAGAGATAGCATTAAGAAAGGTAAATTGACTAGATCTATGATTTAATATACAAAGAGCTTAAGGTGAGTTCACTATCAATGGATACTGAAGGACTGACCCACCACACTCTGGCATAGTTGACAAAGCTCTTTAGACTTCCCTTTCCCTCACCTCACAT